>NW_010429493.1:10408-17515 GCF_000710305.1 Buceros rhinoceros silvestris
AGGAATGTCACGGGCTGCTGAGCTTAGCAAGGAATCTCGCGAATCTGTTTAATACCATCAAGTTGTTACTGAAAAAAGAGAACGCTCCTTTTAGGATGATGCAGTCTTGTTTTAGCATAGATGTGGAAATACACACATGCCATTTTCTTTTTGTTTTTAGGACAAATTTCCCTCATAGTTAAAAAAATTGCCCAGAGGAAAAATCAGTCCAATTTCTAGTCTTTGTACCTTGTAATTCCTTAATCTGCTCTGTGTGTAAGGAACATGCCCTACTGACACATGAAGCTTGTATTATCTCTGCCTTCCTTCTGCTTGTACTAGGCACAAACAGGGTGGTTTCGGTAGTGGGGGGGTTCCTCTGAGACAATCAGCAGAGCTGGTGGGGCCTCTGAGCCAACCAGAAGACATTTGTGGTGCCTTTGTGGAAACACAGGTGGTCCCTCCATGGTGGAGCAAGTGACTTCCTAAAGGGACTGTGGTCTGTGGATGGCCCAGGCTGGAGCACAAGAAACAAAGAAGAAAAGAGTGAGGAAAAAGGAGCAGCAGAGAGGAACCACTATGCCCTGACCTGGACCCCAGTCCCCTGTGCCACTGTCACCTCACTGGAGGGACTGAGTGTGACCTGCAGTGGTGACTTGGAGGAGGAGAGGTGTCTGGAGTTAAGCTGGGCCCGACAGAGAGCTGTTTTCTTTCAGTGTCAGTTTAACTGTGTTTGTCATCTTGTTTCTCAATAATAGTTTATGTTAACTAGCAATAAAGTTAAATTCCGTAAATTGAGTCTGCTTTTCTGTAATACACCTATTCTGAAATTTTACTGTAGAACAGGTATTTGTTCAGTATCTTTTATTTATTCATCGTGTGTTCTGATAAATCTACGAATCATGTGGAGGTGAGACTGGAATAGCAGAAGAAATCAAAAGAACCTATTCTTCAGTTATAAAAGAAAATGTTCACTTGAGTAGCAGAAGCAACAAGGCAAAAGCAGAAGCAACCACGAGGAAAGTTGAAGTCTTGTGTAAAAAACGTAAAGTAGCAACTGATCATTGTTCATAGAGGAGCTTTCCACAGAGCAGGAAAGCTACACCTTCTTCTCCTAACATACAGTCTATTAAGATGTTATTGCTGTCAACCTCTTAATTCTTAAAAACAGCATTTACCAAGAAATTTCAAAACACAAAATCAAAGCAACGTGGCACAACAGCTTTGTAGAATAGTGAAAATATATAAAGAGACTGAACTTGAGAGGAGTATTAACAGTAAAAGCTGTAAAAGCATCTCTATGATACGTCATTGCTTAAGGAAAACGCCCGGGCTGAGAAGCACAAACAACATGATTAGAGGGTACAGCAAGACTAGAGATTACAAAAAGAATCACAATCTTTAAAAAAACTCGTACAGGACCTTAAAGTACAGCTTAATGCAAAATTATAGACCTGGAAAAAACAAAGGCAATTCCTGTCAAGAAATAATCAAGAGAACAGCCCTGTGAACCTACCAAAATTAAATTAGGAGTTCAAATAGGTGTACTGATACTAAAACGACAAGAAGCTGGACTGAAAACAAAAGGAAGAAATGTAAAAAAAAATTCTTCAATGTTATGAATGATGCTGATAAACCCTTCATATGAGGAAAATTTCACCTGCTGTTTTCAACAAATATTTTGCTGTTTTTAACATGGAGATATTTTTCAATTTCATGCCAAGAGCAGGCAAAAAGATTTTATACACGGATACAGCTCTGTGGCAAATTCAACATAGTATAGTATAATCTCCCTAGAGGAGAGATAGAACCTTTATTGCTTATAACTCTTTGTTTAAACTTAGACTAAGGACTAAAATACATATTGCAGGCAGTACTCACATTCTGGCAGATGGGCAACATGACCTATGAGTTCTTTCCCCATCTTTACATTTTAGCATTCTGTCATTTCTAAACAGTGTTGTTTTGGCTAGAATTGGATGCAGAAACAAAGAGTAAAAAATTACTATCTTAAACTGAATTAAAATAGATGGGGGCAATTTTAACCGTGACTTATCTAGCAGCAGGTAAATGGCACACTTACTGATGAGGCAGTCACAAAAAGTAACACAAGGCACCACTTTGAAACACAATCATTCTTAGATTATAGGATATCTTTTAGTTACTGATTTCGACATAGTTTCTGAAGTGTAAAGCACCAAACCATAGGATGCTACTATTTGTATACATAAATAACAGTGACCTGGACAGATCTAGGAGAGTTCTGTGCTCTGGATTTATTATTTACTATTTAGTATAACTAAAAGCCACTTATCCCACAAAATGTACACAGAGACAAAATTGACCTCTCACTGTCACTGTCTTGAATGATGAATGTAACAATCACAGAGATATTAAAGCCTAAAACCTGTTAGAAATGATCTACCAAGACTGAGAAGATGGGTTTGTAAATCAGTTAAGGGAACTTCAAATGTCACAACAACCTTTCATGCATTTACATGATCCCCCAAAACACTGTAACATTAAATGGTTCATAACTTCAAGGCAGCCTCTTCCTATAACAATAATGCTAATAACAACAATAACAAGTAGCTCCTGGATGCCTGTCTCTGATGTGATAGTGTTTCGTTTCTTTGTTTTTAATGGAAAGGCTCCAGGAGAGGTCTGTCAGCAATAAATTTTGATTGCTGTTATTTTTTGGAGGGTAAAAGAAAACATTTCCTGACAAAGACAGCAGTGGAAGTTATGCATTATACATCAGGTGCTAGGAGAGAACACCTGCAAAAGGAGTAAGCAGAGCATTTAGCAACAGAAACGGAGCTGGCTGCTTAAGGCAGGATGTAGGTAAAATACAGGCATCAGAATCAGAGTGCAGTCCTGAAACTGTTCAGCTTTGGGAACCCAGATTTCCCTTGCACATGTACAACAGTGCGTCAGCCTCAGAAAACAACTCAACATCTATCTCATGCAATTGACATTCAGACATTCAGAGGCAGCCGTTACCGAAGAACCCTTTGGACAGATCCAGTCTCCTCCTACCCTGTCGTTTAGGCACCAATCCACCCTCCGTATGAAACAGAATCTTTTTAACACATCCCCCTCATCCAGTAAATCATGATGCCTGGCAGAAAGATCACCGTTACCATTCTCAGCCTGTTGTAAATCCTGACTTTCGCCATAGGACGTCTGGGGAAAATTAACACCTAATCTGATGGTCCTTCCCAAAAGCTAACCAACTTCACAGGCAGGTGCACCAGTTCTGAGCACTAACATATAAAACTCCACTGCAGACCTGACCCTGATACTAAATAAATGTTTGGTTGAGAGGACAAGAAATGGGAACATCATGTGCTTCAGAGGAACGGGAGAAAAATGACATAGAAAATATTACAGCAAGAAGAACACAGAATCTGCAGGAGGCACCAGTTTTTTTAGGGCAGCTCTAACAAGGAGAAATCTATATGCTTTGTGACACATTTTGAAATGTCTTCTTCGGTTATAGTATAAGCTCCCTACTCATATACAGGAAGGGGACCAAGCATCTTTTTCTATCGGCCCAGCTGAGCTCACATTTTAGTTCAATACTGAGCTGATATAGTTAGTACTTAAATAATTCTTCAAAATGTTTAAAGATACTCCATCCAAGTGACACTTCACATGAAACAAAGATACATAGAAGAAAGCAAGGTGCTCTTTTCTTTACTCTCCAGCACATTCTCTTTTACCTAACCCAGTCACCAAAAGCATTATCTTGCATCTGCTACTGCATATGGGAAAATAATTACTTCCAATGCAGATGACACAGATAAGTAAAATGTTTTTCAGAATATTTGAAAGTAAAGTATGTTTAAAACTGGTTACGTACATTGATGTAAACATAGATCAGTTGACTCAGTTGTTTTATTTTATACACAATAGACAATACCATATAACTGGATGTCATTAGGTGATAAGCAGTAATACCCATATGTTCGATTTAGATTCATTAAATACACTTAATAAATACTTCATCATTTAAAAGCTCTATCTCAATTATATACTTCTCTGGAAATAAGAATCATACATAATATAACTATCTCTTTTCTTTGTCATTAAAGGAATGATAAAACAGAAAAGCTGGCACTATCTTTTAACCCCAGATATATAGAACTATGTATTTGCTCCCCAGAAATCACCAGCTTTTACTAAAGGCAGTTCTTTCCCACTCACCCATTCATCAGTAAGGAGCACAGAAGACCTATGGTCAGAGGTCTGAGCTCATTCAGCTCAACAGAGAGATTCAGTTTAAGTCATTCGCCCGCAACCCCCAAAGAAGCCTAATCCCCAGAATTTAAATTTTAAAAACATGCCTACATTTTTCCTTACCAGGACATAGGAATCAAATGAATCTTGTTCCCGATTCTCAATAGCTGAAATTGTTTTCAACCAGAAGAGATAGCTTGAAATATCAGACATTTCAGAATGCTCCATACTGAAAGCTGCAAGATTAGTAGGACTGAGGTGAGACAGACTTGTTAAAGGAGGACTTTGGCTGTGTTACATAAAGTTCCTAATTAGATCCTTGGTACAAATTGCTATCCTAAGAATAAAAAGTTAATCAAAAAGCCTCATTGGAAGGATAGCAGGGCAAGATTAGAATTGAGACAGCTGTTTCGCTTTGGGATAATCGTGCAACTGCCTAAGTAGATGATGTTCCACTATTCAGAAGTGAATTTTTTTTTTCACAGAAGTGAAAAAAATTTGAGATGTTCCCTTTGTGTTACTTAGGACAAAATTGTTCACAGCTGATTTTCCCCAGAGGATCTCCCTATATTTATACTCCAATGCAGCAAGCACCCAACTCTCAGACCCCCTTAAAATCACAGACAAAATACCTTCATGGAAAGAGGAGAAATTTGAAAGGTATTGAATTCAGAATTGGCATGAGAAAAAACGTTGTTTTGATGACAAACAGGAAGAATCAAACTGCAAAGATTTGTTTAATGCAACTAAATTCAAGAAAACTACCCTAAGAACCACGGGATAGTGACGGACGATTTCTTATCTGTCCCTTAGGATGCTATTACAGCCTCCATTGCCAAAGGGGTGTTGTATAGCTGAGATCTCTTTACCTATTCAAGTTTATTTTCCCTGTGCATATGGGTGGCATTGTCATACTGCAGAAATGACAGAACTTTCATTTGTCATGGACAGACTTGTTTGTTTCATCCATGGTCAAACCCAGAACTCACAGAAATCTTTCAATAAGATTTCAGTAAGGTCAGGATTTAAGTGACAATGTCTTTTTGGAAGGAGGACATAGTGTATGTGTGGGTTGTCTGCTCGGACAAATCACACAGAGACTGACAGTACACGGATTTTCTGGAACAAGATGTCACCTTTTGCCAAAGAAGCTCTAAAGCAAATCCGAATGGAAGAGCTGCTAGGCAGTCATGATGAAATGGAAATACCAGGTATGGAGGATGAGATACCAGAAATAACAACTTTTATATTCCCCAGTTCCTGACCTTCTCATAAAAATGCATTTCCAAAAGGAATTAGGAAGTAATCACTTGTGGAGAGGGAGAAGGAGTGAGAAGAGAGAGATTGAAAATTATGTAGTGTTAGGGAGAAGGGCACAAAAAAAGTAGCCTTAAACAGTATGTCCTTCCCAATGTATTAAACTTTTTCTTTTTGTCTACTAGTAACTATTCATTTTAGGACTCTAAATACTCATGGTCAAAGTAAACTGGAAAACAATGTCAGAAGGACCAAAAATATTTGAAAACCAAGTAAAGTTCAGCAACTAATTCCCATTAAAAAAAAGAAATTAAGAAGAATAAAAACTTCTGAAGCTTTGCCTGCCTTAAACCATAATACTTTCTTTCAAAACACATGAAATCCTTTTAGAATATATTGTAAGTACATTTTTGATGAGCAGTTTCTTTCAAAAAATATAAATTTTTTTTTTCAAAGAAAAAAAGTAAAAAACCTAAGGTAAAAACTCTATTTTTTTCACAAGCAATTTCTGAAAAGACTCAAAGAAGACTTTGCAACAAAGCTCATGTAGTTTTGCATAACGGAGATGAAGAAAGGGAGATTGTGAGATGCTTCTCCTCTCCATCCCCTTGCTTTGGTTAATGAGACAATTCTAAACAAATTTAAATATTCCAAAAACAATTCAGTATTAACTAAAACGCAATATCCCTGCAAACCATATTTCAGAAAATACCTTATATGACCAAAAGAATATGTTCATTTAGTGGAGATTCTGAAATATGTGAACTATATATTCCAAGGAGCACATAAATTTTCCTTTCCTTTAAAACTCCTTCCAAAAGCATTCAGGACATGTTTTACTATCATGGCTTGAATAGACCTTTGGTTTCACCTAATACAGTTGTTTATATCATCTCACAACATGATCAGTACCATTTGCTTCTCAGAAAAGCGGAAGATGTAAAAGTGGGAGCATAATGAGGCAACTCTTTATTAATTTGAATAGCTAATGATCAAACTGTTATCTTTTAGGACATAAAATGGATCCCTTATTGTGAAAATGGTTACAGCTAGTTTGTTTGCTATATTTCTTAATGAGCTTATAAAATAGAGTTTAAGTTACAGAGTACGTTGACCTGTTAAGGGTCCCTCAACCCTTAACACCTGTAAATATGAGAGATCCAAACGGACCATGACAGATGCGTCTGAGCCCATCAGCCATGCTGGTGGCACCTCTGTGAAAGCATATTTAATACAGAACAGACAATGCTGAGGAGGAGAGAATGAGGGAAAAACAGAACCAGAGCAGTAGGAGGTACCGCATGGCCGAGAAGGCACATCCCCAAAGAGACTAGAGCCAGTGGATAAGCCTGTGCTGAAGGAAAAAAAGCATTCTAGGTTCCCTTATGCCTTATATGTGTAATGTCATTTATAATACATCTTTATTTCTATGAAAACAAGTATTGCCATCAATCAAGTAAAAGTTAAATAATTCAACCTGTAAGATTACTTTCTATAATTTGATAGAACAGATCAGCTGAGAATTCCTCAGTGTCTCCAGCAGCGAATGTCAGCAATACTTAGCTGTACATCACCCTTTTACATCTCTTCAACTGGATTACTTTATATACTGATATTATAATATCAATT
>NW_010429494.1:0-11054 GCF_000710305.1 Buceros rhinoceros silvestris
ATTTATAATTTTTACTGGGCTTAGAGAAAATAATTGTTTTCTAAGAAAAATTCTTAGGAAATTTCTTAGGAAGCAAAGACTGATGATATTTTTTTAAAACCCATAGCAAAATATAAAGGGATAGAAAAAGTCTTATTTAATTCTATTAAAGATTCTGCTTTAGAAGGAAACAGTTTTACGTGGTTCTCTGATACATGATAAAAGGTGTATAAATATATGTATTAAAAACAAAAGATACCAACTTTGTAAAGGTACAATGGCAGGATGACATATAGGCCACTTTTTCCTTTTTCATTTTAAGTTGAGCTGAGACTGTGGAATTATATGTGGTAGTGCAAGGAAACAAAGAATAAGAAAATTTTATATCTTTTTTTTTCAAAGGAAAATGTAAGTAAAAACTAAAAAGTCATGTTTTTACTGTCACCTTCCCTGGGTACTATCTCTGAAAAAAATTCTGATCTGGCAATGCTGAGACAAGAATGAGAAAATACAGTCCAGGAAGTAATTTGGGTATGGTTGCAGGCTTCTTCATTTCTACTATTCATTCCATTCCATCATTGTCTAAAACCCAGGGATATTTTTGCCTCTCACCTTTAACCACAGAGTCTGGACAAACACACTTATAGCATGTTTACAATAGGCTGAGTCCCACAGCATTCAGTATAGTTTTCACTGTCAGATGCTCATTTGATGTTTGCCACCACAATTTCCTCTACCAGATTTCCAAAGAGCCTGAAAAAGGTTGTGGAGGAAATACTCTGACAGATCTCAGTACGCACTGTGTCTTGCCAGCATACTTCTGACAATCTTTAGTAACAAGTCCTACTAGTCTGAGAAAGGATAACTAAACTCATTTAGAGCCAACTCCTGCTTCTACCAGAGACAGTACAGAAGCTTTTTTTAGTGAAGTAACAGCTGACAGCAAGACTGAGAAGCCCTTGATACAAAAAGCCTACGATATGTATGTAATTACATGAATTGCTTTTGACACCTGCTATACATTCTGGTGGTAAGAAATACTATTAATCTTCTAAATATAGTGTTGGGAACAATATGTCAGAAAGATAAGAAACAAAGGAAGCTGTTCTACTTGGTATGATCTACTGCTTTCTTGTGTGCATGTATGCAGACCACTGAGGTTCAGGCTGCTATTCTGATACCTTCTTGGCATAACCTTACAAACAAAGCGTGCTTCTGAAATAGTACTTAGTCCATTCAGCTTTATTCAGCTTATTCTAGCTTGACACACTCCAAGAATGTACATACACAAAAAAAAAAACACAACCCCAAAAAACCCCCAAACCAAACAAAAAAAAACCTAAACCCACCACCCCAAAAAACCATAACCAAAACCAAACCTATTTTGAAGAGTTTTGTAAATGACCTAAGAGTCACAGTCTTTCTGTGTTCATGCTGCTTCATAGCAATGGAATTTTGAGCTTGACCTTCGCAGATTGTGAGGGAGCTGCATGATTGTATTACTTTTCTCACCTCTGGGGAAGCACAAGTTTATTTTAGGAAAATAAATTATAGGGAAGACAATAATTTGAGAGATACACCCACCAAAAAGAATTTTAAGAAAGGGAAAGGGAAAGGGAAAGGGAAAGGGAAAGGGAAAGGGAAAGGGAAAGGGAAAGGGAAAGGGAAAGGAAGAAGAGAAAGGAAAAGGGAAAGGGAAAGGAAAAAGGAAAAGGAAAAGGAAAAATATCTCAAGAGAATTACCTGTGCAGTGGAAAAAAGTGGGAAGGAATATGAAGGAGGGGTTTGCATCTATGATTATGAGATAAATAAGAGTTAGTAGAGTAGAAGGGAAGATCACTGGACCTCATATGGCTCATGAGAGCCCCAAACAGAAAAAATTATTTGAGGAATAGATAAGAGGGTTGTGAGAATCATGAACACCAGAAGAAGGGTCACCAATTCTGAGGAACAGTGGAGAGTGAGCTCTTAGATTTCCTTCCCTTCTTCTGTGTATACTGGGATCCAGCATCTCTTTTCCTGTCTATTTGTGTATTCCTTCTGGTCCCACCTTAGGGAATCTTGTCCCTTGGAAGAGACCTACAGCCCTTGCTTAGACAGATTGCACGTCCTCTGTGGTTCAGATGGATGTGTAAAGTCCCTTCCTGCCATCCTCTGTACGTTCATAAGAAGCTTTACCTTCTCGGATAAACTTTTGCTGAAGATAGCAATTATTGCACAGTAGATGCAGCCGATTAATCTCAGACAACATTATAGTGGAGCTTCAAGCATAATTAAGGTCATTGCTGACAAGATCTTCCTCTTTAAACATGAATCTTTTAAATGATCTAAAACATGCATGCCTACTCAGATTGTCTTGGACTTTTAACTCTGCCTTGAGGTTCATAAAGCAAACTTGGTAATTCAACCTGGGGATCATTTGAGTAAGACATTCCAGAGGTGCGGTCCCCAAGTCCCTTACATCATGAATTTTTCAAATTCTGCTGTATTTATTGTACACCCCTAGGGTTAAAGCCATGACTTTCTCCATAGCTTCAGTTGCTCTTAATCACTTGACATTTATTCTGGCAGGTGAACAGAAGTCGCTGCTCCTTTGGAGAATCCATATGCGCATTCAGTCATTAACAGTGACTTGGGTTCAGTTGTTTGGTTCTGTGTAAGAATAGATTTTTTAGAGTTTAGTATACCTCATGCTGTCTGCTCACAAACACAGAACACAATGATCAGAAAATCTATCAAACATGGATTTGTAACCACTTATTTTTGAACCGAGGAAAAGGTAATAAGTATTTTATAATTACATAGCTAAAACCCAGGCTGAATGTTGAATACAGCATCTGGAAAGATCAGCAGAAGGCATCTGGAATTCTACAGTAAAAATATTCTTGTTTTGTTTGTCGTTGGCTGGAGAATAATATTAAGGCTTTAGATGGTTTAGCCTCCTAAAGGTTATTTTACAGTCAAGGAGGCTTCAAATCTGGTGCTGGGATAGCACATGTTTGTGGATAAGAGATAGTTCAGTTTTTCATATATTTTGAAGAACACTGAATGTTTTGCTTTTCTCATTTCAAATAAGTTATTAACTTCTTGAGGAATTGTCTTTTTCTCCCTGGCTCAGTTTTCGAACTTTTATCACCTGTTTCTGTGTCTTCTCTTTAATGGGGTGGTTGAGTTTTGACTGACTTTGCCGTTAGCCGTCTTCTTCTTCAGAAACTGTGGTGTATTTTCCACTTCAGTTCAGCATATGAGATTTTAGTAGTCCTGTATTGGTTAACTCAGGATTTGTCTGTAAAAGACCTTTCCGTTCCATAGTGTTTTTATTAAACAAAAAACAAGCTCAAGGTTTTATTTAGTTTTGTCTTATGGGTTTGAACAGCTGTCTCATATTCTGCAGTTCAGTATTTAGTTTTTATCTATAGACTCCTTTTCCTTTTTCATATCACCAATAAGCTCATTCTTCAGAGTTTTGTTATTACAACATGCAAAGACCATGGTTTTTTTTAACTAAAGTTTGTTTTAACTGTATTACTTTTAACAAAAGAAATTTAAAAATTTGATTCTGCAAACACTGATCTTTCACAATTCCTACTTCATACTTCCCTCAGGGAACTAAGGACCTTCAGTCATTCTTCCAGACCCAGGCATCCAGGGTAGAAAATGTTTTAAGGTCAGGATTCCTGAAAAATTTAAACTAGCTTTAATAAAATTTTGAAAAATTTATGGAGTGTTAGAAATCTATTTATTAATCATTTCCAATTCATACCTTGAATTCAGAAAAATTATATGCTCAGTACTTTTTGACATCTGAAAATGTGATTATGATTTTGATGTGTGAAATAGCAAAATGTCAAATGGTTGTTTCAGTCTTTAACTTGTAACACAATTCATTAAAATTTTTTTCCATGTTTAAATACTTTGAGTATTTACCTAACTTTTCTATTAGTATAGAATATTTTCCTTCAATTAGAGACTTTCATCCCATAAAGGATATCATTGTAAGCTAAAGAAGAAAAGCATGGAACTCTATAACAAGACAAGAATAAACAGCTTGGACAAAATCTTGACAGATGACGAAATGCATCCCCAACTGAAGGACTAGGCACACCCTCTCTTTTCCTAACATAACCAGTTCTCAAAACCTGCCAGTGATAGATGCTCTACTGCTCACCCAGATAATCTATTCCCATGCTCAACCCTTCTCAACTTCAAAATGTTTCTGCCTTATGTATTCCCTACCTCCTCCTTTCTTCAATTAAAGCCTTTTACTCCTCACTATATCTGCAGAGAATAAGAAGGATGGTTTATTCCTTTTCTTCATGCCACATTTTTGTATTTATTTGAAGAGTTTCTACGTGTTCTCCCAGCATTCTTTTTTCTAGACTAAAAAGCCTCGAATCGTCTTTCACAGGACAATTTTTATGGAGCTCTGATCATTCTCAGTGCAATATCATTGACAGTGATATGTGCCACTTTGACACATATTGACAAGGCAGCAATAATTAGCTTTCAAAAGATGATCCCTCCTCACTGCTCACTGGCTAGCTTCCATAGTTAGATAAAAGCTCCCAGATATAACAGTAATACAAGTAACAGTACTGCCCCATGCTTTTGTACTATATCAGGATAATGCATTTATTCATAGCATAATGTTGCCTAAAAAAGAGAGTCGATGTAGAGATAAAGATAATACAATCCATATGAACATAATACTTATTACTTGCTTTACTTACCAAAAGCCAAAAAGATGCAAAGGCTAGTTTCATTATAATTGTCATAAAATCATTTCAGAAGATACTTCCCAATTATTTTTTTTAATTTTTTTTTTACATTTATAAAAATAAAAAAGCTAGAACAGGTTATGCTTCATGGGGAGATAAAAGTCTAAAATCATAAATTAAAGATCACCATCAAGGTGCAGTACACCTTCATAAAAGATTGTATTTAGAAAACCAAGCTTATTGTGTAGCATAAATCTCTGAATAGAGGCACAATCTCCATAGACAATAACTTTCTGCAATTATGAGCAAAAATAGACTTCCTATTTAACAAATCCTGATTTCAGAAACTTTCATTGTAATTTTGTTAGTTGCCATTAAAATAGGAAAGGGAGAAAGTACAATTTAGGATGCAAAGTATTAAAACTCTTTAGGAAAAACATACTAAAAGTTTTAAGCTACTCATATGAGTTGGGCTTTCAGATTTTTCAAACAGGAAGAGCAATCTATTTAACTCCTTCTCTATCTACCTGGGCAAACGTCCTGTGAAAAATACTGCTTCACTGGTGAAAAGGCTGCTTGTCTGAAAAGAAAAAAAAAATAAGGATTTGTGTGAGACAAAGGAGTTATAGGTCGCAGGAAGTGTATTCCCTGCTAGCCATGACAACCTGAGAGAAATTTACTAAGACTTTTAAATATTATTATTCTATTTCAGAAACACTTTACATGGAGACATAAGCTATTCTCAGGTATTCAGAGCTCATCTCTGAGCAGCAACACTGATGACTTATGCCTGTAACAACAGCCTCAGAAGCTCTACACTGATGGCTGTTTCAGGATTTCTGCCCATTCTAATCAAAATTGATGCACATAACTTGTCCACTAGGATAGCCATCTGTTAGTGTGGCATACTGCCCACCCAAAAGGTATTATGCCAATTTCAATGTTCCAGCCTAAGACGGATTTAGAGGGCAACAAACAGAGAAAACACAGTGCATTAAAACCAGCAAAGAGCAGCCAGCCCTTAGGGAATCCCATAGCAAGGGCTCGCAAAGTCTACTGGATGCCTTAGCAACTTGTGTTACAACGCTTGTCTCCTGCGCTAAACTGGAGGAAGAACACCAAAATCTTCAGGAAGTGTCAGGAGCGTACTGTGTTACCAAATAGCTGGTAGATCAAGGGAGGTGATTTCCTCCTTCAACTCAGTGCTCACGGGATCATACGTAGTGTCCCGGGCTTCCCAGCAGATCAGCCAGACCACAAAGCTGATCAGAAGCAGAGGCACCTGCCCTGTGAGGAGAGGCAGAGGGAACTGGGCTTTTTCAGCCTACAGGAGAGTTGGCTTGAGGGGGACTTAACAGCAGTCTTCCAATACTGCTGGAGAATAGGAGGAAGACAAAGCCAGGCACTCTCCAGGAGTATATCATGAGGATATAAGAGGCAACGTCCTGACTGGGTGCAGGGATCAGTGAGGATGGTCAGGCAGTGGAACAGGTGGCCCCAGAAAGCTGTGCGGCATCCATCCTTGGAGGCTATGAAGAGCAGACTAGATAAATCCCTGAACAGGCTGGTCTGCCTTCAGAGCAGAGCCTACCCTTTGAAAGAGGATTTCCTAGAGACCTCCTGAGATCCCTTCCAATCTGGATTATCCTGAAATTCTGTATGTAATCAATGAAGAAAATTATACTCTTTCAGAAGATTCCTTAGGCTATCGCTATCACTTTATATTTTTGTCTATCTTGCATCACAGACTAAAAGTTTCATGAAAATGGAACAAAAATATTTCACAGAACTTCCTTCAAACATGGTGAATAAGGAATCTAGGGTCCAGTTTCATTTGTATTAATGTAAAGGGAGAGGGCCTGGCTGCCTGAGATTTATATTCTGTTAAGCAGCAAAGACAACTCTTGTAAAACTGGATTTCCATCTGATTTCTCTACATGAGCAGTGATTGCTGCTGAGACTAAAGAAACACTCTGGCATTGGATGGTATAAAAATATCTGTGAAGAGGATACAGCTGTAACTGAAGCATACACAGGACTGACATGCTACTATTAGTCTACGATGCAGACGAATCTCTAATAGGCTCTCATTTCAATAGGTAAAAATATAACAAGAAGTCATACCTCAGTTAAGTGATTCATTATCACTCTAGAGATGTATTACTGTAAACATACACAAATATCATACGCATAATAAAAGGGAGGTAATTATCTAAATTGCATCTTGTTTTTTTTAAAAAAATCTAATTTCCCTGCTGTTTGTACATTCTGCTTTAAATTGGATATGAGAAATTAGACAGATGAATTTCAATTGCAAAGAAGAAATTCATTGTATTGTATTTTTTAAATCAATATTATTGGAAAGTAAAATGAAAGTCATTAGAAAACAGCCTACAGAGTAATACAATGAGCATATGAAGAAAAGTCTATCAAGAAAGAAAACAAAGTAATTCTCTAATAATTTGATATCTGAAATCTACTTTGATAAGAGATTTTTTCTACTAATCCAGTTCTGGCTATGAAGATGTTTAACCATACAGAGCTTTAAGTGCCTCAAAATTCAAAGGCAATTTGTAGGGCACAGGATACAAGCCTATTCTATAAATTCCAGCCAAAAAAATATAGATAGCTCGTAGACACTACACTGGGTGGCTCTTAGAAGTTAACTCTACTGTCATGTTTTTGTGTTATTTTAGTGTTTTAAATAAAGTTGTCTTCAATGCTATCCACACAAGATTATTTATATACTTCTTTTTATAAAAAAAAATGTTCAGTGTTGTAGACTGACATATTATTTCAATTCCAATAATATAGCTGATTAATTTCAGATTAATTTCAAATATATATTGAATTCCTCCAAGCTGATCTTTCAACTGAAAGCCAATGACCTCAAGACACACATCTTTATTCTTGCACAAACTTCTATCTTTAGCTACAAAACCCCAATTTATTGCAACAGTAAAATTTTGAACTCCAGCTTCATTGACTTTGACGAGACCAAACTATATTGTACCCTAAAGGAACTGATGAAATTTCCAATATCTTTCTGTCTTTTTCTGCATGTGTCTTTCTTATTAATAATTGGATCATCCAAAATAAATGAGTTCATGATCTAAATGAGTTCATGATCTAAATGAGTTCATAGAGGTGACGTAATTTATAACTAAGTATAACAAAGTTGTAACTTAACTCACCTTCCTGTTTTGCTAAAAGTCAGTGTTAAGATTCATGGAACACAGTAGAGTGGGACATCAATTTTATTCAAATGAATGCAAAGTCACCACTTCCATTTTTCAAAAATCATCAGAACTCTATAATGCAATAAACATCACCAGGATCAGAAATCTCCAACTCCTTCTGCAGCCATTATTTACACTACTCTCTACCATTAGAAAAAACACTTTTTATTTGTATACGTTATAGCTGAAGTGGCCAAACATGAAGAAATAAATGTTTGCCTGTGAAAACTTTCAGGAATCTTTTTTGTATGTAGTCATTTAATCTCTTAAAATACATTCAGAAGAACAAGTAACAGGTTGGAAGCCTCTTTCTTTTTGTTCTGAGCATTTGAGCCTGACTTTTTAGAAAGTTTTCCAGTGCGTTGAAACCATAAATCTGAAAATAACAGGAGTCGTGTGGCAATTACCATCACCATAATCACAAAGTGATATATCAACATCTATGCATCTTCACTAGCAAATAAGGAAATAAATATGTCATGCTGTCAGTATTTGAACCACAATATGAAAATATTGAAATATGGTTTCAATCTGACTACAAAACTGTATTTCTAAACCCTCTGGTTGGCTGCAGCCAGAACAGGTAAACATATTGAAGAATGCCTGCGACTTCTTGACTGTACTTTTACAAAATTTAATGTCAACTTCTTTATATTTGAAAAAAAAAAAAAAGGACAGTGGAAGTTGTGCAGTTTTGTCCTCTCTTCAAACTTAGTCACTCACTGAGCAAGGAAACCAGAATTCAATAACTTCAGGGTGAAAGGAGGCAAGTCTACATCCCACACTACCATATAAAAAAGGTTCATCAGCCTACAGATGAAGAAGCAGAAAGACAAACTCTTTTCTGTAGAGGTATTCAGCTCCCAGAGGTATTCAGCTGAGACGGCACGTACTGGACTCAACTTCTACTTCTGGGTTTTATTTCTGAAATTTTGAAAGATTCCAGAAAGAAAGGAAAATAAGCCATTGATCCTCATTTCAGCTCAGCACAGAAGACACTGAACTGCAGAATCATGACTTCATGTGCAAAATCTGCACCTGGATTAAAACATCGCATTTATTTTAACCGGGTGGCATTTCTTTGAAAGGGGAGTGAAACAGTGGTCTCCACTGTCCCTTACTTCACATCCTTTTTGAAATGTGGAAGGCAGTTTGAATTCTCATAAGACTGAAAATAAAGCCAGTTCTCCTGTTTTCTGCTAGGCTGTTCCACAAGCAGCTTCATCACCACCTTATAATTTTAGAAGTATGCAGGAAGTCTTTAGGAACAGGTTTGAATCCCAGCTGGATGAATGCACTTGCCTCCAGACTTGCCTTAGGTGTCTATTCTCATTGAGCATAACAATTTCAGTTGCTAACTGTGTCCTGTGTTCAGGCTTTTCAGATTATTATTCCGACCAACCTAATTGTGCTGATAAAGACATACAGCTCTGGTGCCAAATGTAACTCCAGGTACATTCCTGAACCTCAGGATTTGGCCATTTCAGGTCCTAAAGCCTTTCTTAAATCTACTGAAAAATCTTGTGTTATTAATCTTACCTAAGTTGGCTGAGGAAACCTGAATGCTCACAAAGCATCAGTTAATATTAATATGTATTGATATGAAATGAGCCAACTGTGTAAGACAAAGGCTACAAAGTGCTAATATCAAAGTTAAAAATGACAGCAAATATGCTATCATATAGGTTATCACATAGCTCCATTTGAGAAAAGTTGTTTCTTCTGACTCAGTAAGACCACAAAACTGCAAAATACAATTTTCAAGGAGGTACTAGCCATGCTAAATGAACACAACCCTACCAAAGGGAGATATGCACACTGAATCCTTAAAAAGATTTTTAAGAGAATAAAGAGAGAGGACTATAACATCCAAGAAGATGTAAAAAAATATTTTTAATCACTGAATTGGATTGGAATTCCCTGTACCTCTCAGAGGGTCTGGGAACAGTGCATAATGGTGCACTTCTACGAATACAGGAGTCACCATATTTTCTCTTCGGTCTGTAGTCAACAGGCCATTCATTACATCATATACAAGAAATCTGTTGGTTTTACTGAGTTATGTACCACTTCTGTAAAGAATGGGCCATTTATGAAAGGATTCTTTTGCTGAAGATCATTTCTTTCTAATAATATTGAGACCCACAGCAGGTGAAAGAACACAGGGTTTGGGGTTTTTGGTTTTTTTATTTGTTTGTTTAAGGTCATTAAAGATATATGGTTACACTCAAAAACATTCTTTTGATCCCAGTGCACTCTTTGGTAACATTTGTAGCTATGTAAGGGATCAGATGGAAAAAGCTATCATTAGGAGAGGCGTGAAAACAAAAAAGTGTATTGCCACTGAATACATAGTGTTATTGAAGTGACATTGCAGTGAGCAGTTGTTCAGACATACACAACTCAAAAATCAGAACAGCTTATGGCTGAATTGCAAGTAGCAATGCTAATACATTTAAAACCGATTTAAAAGCTCAAGTGGACAAGGATGAGGAAGTTATAATTGTCTTAAGAAACCACAATTTTCTACTGGTATCAGTATAATCATAGAATGTCATGATATATTGCAGTTTTTCATCAGACAGAAAAGGTAGCATGTCATTCACCTCTAAAGTTCTTTATCCTGATCTCTCATGAGCACAGCTGGAATACAGCGATTATTTCTGCACTCCCTGTCTCAAAAAGGATTATGAAAAAGAAAGCTCCTGTGTATGGTAGTCTACAAATATTCAAAGGGCAGAGCTACCAAGGGAGGGAAGGAACTTCCTTGAACAATAAAAGGAAGGATGACTGTAAATTATAGAATGAAATTAATAAAGACTAAGTCTCATTTGGAAGAAATACGAGTTTGTCTTCTCCTTAAAGGAAGCAATAAAAAGTTCACCAGCTACACTAGGAAGCAGGCAACATGTAACAATAAAAAATGTACAATCTGGGATTCCCAAAAGTCCTAGCAGGCTCATACTGACATTTTCACCACTGCATTTTTTTTTGCAATATTCTAGTTTCACATATAACAGTACAACTTTCCCTAAGGCCTTAATCACCAGAAATTGCCTTTTAAATTGATGGTTTGTAAAAGATCCTCTCTTGTCCTGGGTTCAACATGGAGGAACCG
>NW_010429495.1:0-1639 GCF_000710305.1 Buceros rhinoceros silvestris
CTTACAAAGGCAGATGAAGGCATTAAGAATCAGGACCTATGTCACCACAGCTTGGCTTTGCGAAGTCCGGAAGGGTTTTCCCCACGCTTACTGCAAGCGCACTGATGGCTGAAAAGACCAATGCAGGATAGGCAAGTCTGGTTGCAAAAAGCACAGCGGAATGTCTCCTTGGGTGGTATAGTTGAGGCACGGTTCTTTCTGCGCTGTCTTTTCTCGAGACTGATTCTACGCGCGCTCTCAAAGGAGACAGCAGCGTTATGTATGGTGTGTTTCCAAGTCTCCCGATTGGAGGCCAGGGTGGACCACTGAGGGTAGTCAGTATGGCCAAGGCTGAGGTATCATTTCAGGGAGTCCTTATGTCTACAGAGCCATGGTACTGTCTACTCTTCTATGTGGGTCTGAATCATGGGTCATCTACTGCCATCACCTGCGCCAACTTCCTTACAAAGGCAGATGAAGGCATTAAGAATCTGGACCTATATATAGTATCATAAATAAACAGCGTTTTGTTTCTTACATTTCCCCCTGATTTAAAAAAAAAAAAAAAAGTCCATGCTCCACTGAGCTCTATGCTGGTGAGGAAGACTCCCTGTGAAGCTTATAAACCTCAATGCAAATAAATAATATGACTTTTTTCCCCCCAACTTGATTCACATCATAAATGAATAAGATTTAGTCCACCACTCCTTACTGAGTAATTCTGCAATGACATATTCGTGCTGAGGAAGACCTTTCAGAGGGATTGTGTCCAGTTTTGGGCCCCTCACTTCAGGAAGGATGTTGAGGTCCTGGAGCGGGTTCAGAGAAGGGCAACAAAGCTGGTGAAGGGTTTGGAGAACTTGTCCTATGAGGAGCGGCTGAGGGAGCTGGGACTGTTCAGTCTGGAGAAGAGGAGGCTCAGGGGGGACCTTATTGCTCTCTACAATTATCTGAAGGGAAGTTGTAGGGAGGTGGGGGTCAATCTCTTCTCCCATATTGAGAATGACAGGACGAGGGGGAATGGCCTCAAGTTGCGCCAGGGGAGGTTTAGGTTGGATATCAGGAAAAATTTCTTTACAGAGAGGGTTATTAAGCATTGGAACGGGTTGCCTAGGGAGGTGGTGGAGTCCCCATCCCTGGAAGTGTTTAAAAACCGTGTGGATGTGGTGCTGAGGGACATGGTTTAGGGACCCTGGCAGTGCAGGGGTAACGGTTGGACTCGATGATCTTAAAGGTCTCTTCCAACCAGATGATTCTATGATTCTATGATTCTAAGAAAAGTCTTTGTCAGCTATTGGAAGTGGGATCATTGCAGAAATACTAACACTTTCCTGCTACTTATCAAATGCAGCAAAAATCTGCCTGGCATCTTTGTTAATTATTTACAGTGGAGCAGACAAAGATAATCTTCTTAGAATTACTACTGCAAGAATTTATTATCTATTATGAAGTGAAAGTGATTTTGATAGATGGGCAGTATTGGGAGGAACTGCCAGTGTGAAAACTCAAACTGGATCTGTGTGCGTAATACTCTTGTCTTGCAGGAAGTAGTGGGAGGAATATGTGAAACGGAGTTCTTCACAAATCAGTATCCTCGGGAGCTCACTAGAAGAATTTTCCTGCACTTTGTGATATTCCACAAAAAGAAAAATCCTCTTTC
>NW_010429495.1:1782-9022 GCF_000710305.1 Buceros rhinoceros silvestris
AAACTGTGAGCACAAAGCTGCGTGTGTAACAGGTTATAACTACAAACCTCCGTGCAAAAAAAATGGTGATCATTAAAACAAAAGTGTTCTTAAAACTGTCTCCATTATTAAGGGCTGATTTATCTTTCCACGTTATAGTGGGAAGCCTTCGCATTGCCTTCACTCATAGCTTAGCTGTGATCACGAACAGCCTTCATAAGGAAGTCCACGGCCTGCAGAAGATCTGTATCCCAAGGGTACGCGTAGACCCTGTTGTTGCAGATTGCACTTCTTTCCTGAAGCATGCACCGACAAGCTCTTCATTATGTTTACTGCTCCACAGCACTGGGAGCCAGCTAACGTTTATTACTAGCTATACGTGAGGTCAATCCAGAGTTTCACCACAACAAGGTACATTTTCAATAGTTGTGCCTGAAGGGCACTATCCCTTATGGATCAGCTTCGTGGGGAGAAGAACCTGCATCTTAAAAGGATGTGCTGAGATCCCACCTCCGCCTCAGGAGAGAGTAGGTAGAGTGACAAGTCCTGTCCTTGTATTCCTCAAGGACAACCATTCTTGGCTTGTACCTGGCCTTTTTCCAGGGCTCTGGAATGGAGGAAATCCTCCTCGTGTCCTGCCTCATTCCACAGAGCTGCAGTAAGGCCAACCGCAATGAGTATTATGTTGAATAATTAAGCCTAAGTAACACCACAAATACACACTTATTATACCTAAGTTACGTTCATAGAGCAAAGATGCATTCATAAATATATGTGCCAGACTGCTCCGTACATGGCAGACAGATGGTTTCCATATGAATTAATATAGCATGCAGAATTTCTTCCCTCTTTAAATATCTTCAACATCCATTATTAGAATCTAAGTGTACTCATACAGATTCTTTTTGCTTTGACAGCCGACTGTTGTATTTTATCTCCATTCAACACAGGTGGCCTTGGTTTGTTCTTGTAAGTACTATCTTGTGTATCTTCAATTTAAATTTCGTTATTGTAATTTTACTTTCTACTAAAATCAAATTGATCCATTGATTTAATCAATTTAAAGATGGAAAGCAAACAATGGAGCTAACCCTCCTGAAATTTGGAGAGTTAAGAGGTCAAGCTTGACAGGATTTGAGTTTGCAGGTGTTGGCTTCATGGGCCATCACCTCTTTTTATAGTTTGTTTTTTCTTAGTCACTTGTTTCAGAATCACATTACACATAAGGATGAAATGTGGCCACTGCTGGGATCTGAGACACGTGGTCTTTGCCGTTGTAGTTTTACGCTGGAACATTTCTGCCTCTCAACTAGAGCCAGGCATAGATGTGGCTAAACCCCAAAAAGCCATGGCATTATCATGGATAGTCAAACCCCATTGCTTTAAGGGACACTCTCAAGGAAACTAGGCCACAAACTTGACCTATTTTAAAAGACATGGCAATCTGTTCTTTTAAGAAATCATTCACACTTCATTGAGTCTTTCTCTCTCCTATACCATGAAAAATATTGTACTGTAGCAAGATGCAGAATTCTTCTATCTATGTACAGTTTCCCATACGAATATTGTATGCTGAAGCCTCCAGTTTGACAATTTATTTTTCAATCACTTCAGAAAGAAATAATCTTAAAAATTAGCAGATGTGTAGATTGAACTAATTAGGTGTAGCTAACTAGAATTGTTACACCACTGTACTTTCTCCCTGGTGTTAGCTTCAGTGGACCCATTTGGCAACCAAAAAATCTTAGGATCCATTAAGGGTTTTTGCTTCTAGGGAATTCCATGTTTTGAATTTGAAAACCAGGAGCAGTGAGCCATATTTCTCTGTTATTTTGTTGTTTGAAATCTGGCTGTGAAACTCTATTTACTTTGCGTTGGACTCCTGCCAGAGGAGGCCTGGTTTTAGCAGATGGTGGTGGAGCCAAGGCCAGACGTTTCCTGCTGCGTCCTGACGAGGCACTGATAGCACTGCTCCCAGGCTGCCTTCAGCAGCCTCCGATGCTGGAGGTGCAGAGAACGCTGGCGGAAAGGTTGTGAAGAGTCCATGAAGCAGCCCTTGGGCAAAAGCCCTCGTGATCAAGAGGGTCCTAAGGTGGTGCTTGGGGGTGGTGGAGCTGCCATCCAGCAGATGAGCAGGGGGAGGGCTGGAGGTTTGACCAAGACGAAGTGAAGTGTTAAACCAGATGGACATAAAACAGTAGTGCTGAGATGAGATTGCTTTGATCTCTGACAGGGCACCCCGCTGTCTTGTCAGGGATAGAGAGCTGAAAGGGCAAAGACAAAGTGGGAGGCTACGGCGTCATACCTGCGTGGGGTTTACCTGTCTGCTCCACAGGCACAATGTGCCGGTAGCATTTTCCTTTCCCCCCATCTCTGGGGGGCAGCTTCTCTGAGAACAAAAATCCTGAATGTGTCCTCAGGCTGGTGTTTGATATTTTAAGACACTGTGTTCTCTCAAGATGGGAAATCAAAGGGCGATGCCATAATCGCAAGCATTGTGTATCGCCGGATCACTGCCTTGCCAATTTGCATACAGGAGAAAATGCAAACAAATTTCTCAGGAGGCTGTAGAACTTGGAAATCCTCCAGGACTCCTTCGGGCAGCAGTAGGATTAAGAACATGCATACTTTATCTGGAGATACAGAGTTTGGACCAACGTAGCTGAAATTCACGGTTCCCGTGCCACGTAGCTCTGCGTTTGGGGATTCGGTCCTCCTCCATCCTCTGCTATCAGATACCCGGAGCCACTGCATTACCGAAGGAGGCTTATTTGGGTCATGATTTTGTGCAGGTGCCAAGGCCCCTGCAAACTGCAGCTGGCCCCCTCCTTCCACTCCAGCCACTCCACAGGTAGGGGATGCTAGTTTTGAGTGCTGGTGCCTTTCCAGGTAACTACTAGATCTCAAAACAAAAAAACCATCAAGGAAAGACGGACGTGTTGATTGCTTTGTTACGTGAAGCTTGTATATCTTTCTCTCTCCTTGGCCTTGATTCTGTCAGAATCTCCCTAAAACTGAGCCTCTGATTCAGCACAAGAGACAACTGACAAGGTCGGGCATCCACATAGGGGTCTGACTGAAAATATTTTCCCCCTAACTTCTGCCTGCAGAAGCATCAAATATTCAACAACACTGAAAATGGAAGAATGTCTCTGTTTAAAACCTGGTTCAGTCAAGTATCAAACTTTGGTATTTCTTTCAGTGACAGCCCTTGCTTCCTACTCGTTAGCCTTGTACAGGACAGTCTGAATTACCACTTTCATGACCCACTGTCCCTTTCTGATTTGTTTACTTAGGCTGTGGTAGTTGGTGCCTTTTTCCTCCTTACCGACTTCTTCCAGCTTGAAGACAAGCGTGCAGTGTATAGGAACACCATACTCATAAATTTTGTCAAGCTCAGCCACTGAGCCCATTTGACATTACAGTTAGATAAAGATTTATTGTACTGTACAGAGGAGGCAGGCTACAGAAATGAAAACTTTCAGACTACCTATATCATCAAAGAACCTGGATGAACCTTAATCTGGTTATTGTGACTTATGCAAATGATGAATGCAAATGGGCTGTGCATCACCCCAGCAAAACACCACACGCCTCAGCTAACCGACCACGGCAAGCTACAGTCAGGCTTGTGTGAGCCTGGGCCACCGCTGTCTTGCACCTGATGATCACGCACATCTGCACAGAGTAAGGGCTGCATAGCCCTTTCCTTAGCACCTCAAAGCTGCCCTGCAGAGCCATAAATGACTAAACGGGTGGCCAGGCAGAGACCTGCAGCTGTGGTTCCCAAGAAAACCTTTTCCATAACTGGTCAGAGCGGTAGCTAGTGCTTTTTCCTTGCCGATGAAGGACTTGTGATCATGGGGCCTACTTCAGACTTCCCTAGCGTTGTTTTTAATGTCTCCCGTTATGTGCCAGGTTGCGATACTGCCCAGCACTCCACACCTCCACCCGCTCCAAACCAATGCTGCGAGACCCGGCGAAGCTTGGGGAACTTCTAGTCAAGCCGGGTTTCGCTATAACTGAATAGCCCCCTTTTCACTCCCGGATTTGAACACAGCTCAGTGTCTCCTGTTGGTATGATAATAGTCGGAAGGTTTCCTAGGTAAACTGCCTTTTTTTTTTTTTTTAAGAATTTAAACCGTAAAAGCTAATTACTCATTACAATTGGTTAGGTGAATTACCAGTTATTGCACTTCCATTTTACAGGTGCTACACATGAATGGAGCTAACAAAACAAAGAGAAACTAGAGGGAGACGGCTTGGGCACAGCTCGGGATACACGGAGACAGACATCCCTAGGGAAGGAGAGTTGCAAAAAGGCATTGAAATGGAATTCACTGAACCGGCATTTAAAGCTTTTGGAAAGTGTCTTTTTTTAGCAAGCCTTTAAAGTCAATTATCCTCTCAGAATATGCTTTATGTTTGCCTTGAGGATAAAGATAGCGAGATTTCATTATTTATCTGCCTCATACCTCCGGTTAGTCTCTGCAGGTCTCTGGCCCTGTGCTAGACGGGGTGGCAGATCCCTCTTTGGTGGCAGGAGAGCGGGCAAAGCGCCTTCCCTCAGCAGTGCTGACTGCTGGCTGGAGAAAGGGCAGCGAGGCGTTCCTCCCTGAAAGCGTGAGACGCTCTACTCCTCAACTGTCAGAGACAATTCATAACACAGAAGAAAAGACAAAACAAAGCCACGCCAAAGTACAGTGGAGAAAATCCTGGAAAATAGGTTAGATGGTATTTGAGCACCACTTTTCCCCCCAGAGAAGGCTTGCGTTAGATCCTAAGCTCCAGAGATGGAGGAAAAATAAACACAGCTTTTGGAATTAACCTGGTAAAATGGAATTAGCTCCCGCCTGTCACAGGACCGCATGATGGAGATTGTCTTCGTGCAAGAAGCCGGCTCTTTCTTTCCCCCAAACAGCTCCTCCATTCTCTTGACGATCATCCTCTAATGAATACATCTGTCCAGTGCAGCAGGTTCCCAGCGCTTCTGAGTTAGAGAAGACAGGAAATTCAGTGCTAATGCAGCAACATCAGGTTCCAGACACGCAAAATGTGTCTGCAGAAAGGGAGAGGGGGGCAAGAAGCCCCCAGCCCACCTGCTCTGAGCTCAGCCGCTGGGCTCTTCAGTACAGACCCAGTCCTGCAAATACTGGACAGGTTTCTGGCATCCTTCAACTTTCACACATTCCTTTGTTTACAGTAATGTGACCTAAAATTAACTCCTTTGTATGACTTTCTGGGGTTTTTTTATACAGTGCCGACCAGGAGCTCAGTCTCCATGTCAAATGAAGGTGCTCAGAGCCATTAGGTACAAGAACTCTGGCAAAGAGTCGCAGTGGTCCGCAGTGGATATTCCCGGGAAGTCTCCGGTCAGTCCACCTGAACCCAGTTTCTCTCCTGGCTTTTAAATAATTCCCCTCGGTGTCTTCACGTTGATTCTATCAGTAGAGCTCTTTGCTTACGCAGTTATTCTGGATCTCTTTGCTCTTTGCTTTAGTTGTATGTAATCATGTAAACTACGTATAAGGTGCTGCCATTTTTCTTCCACCCATTTTGCTCAGGCGCAGAGGCTGCGTGAAACACACGGGAGGTTCAGCGGGTCGTGTAGCAGGCAACTGAAATGGCCTTTGTTTCCTATGTGAGGGTGGAAACCCCTCACTCGGCGTTAAAGCAGGCATGTAGCAAACCCGCGCCAGCCCCCGCGCTCAGCGGCGCTGAGGGGAGCGCCCAGGAGGAAGCACTCCTCATGTGGAACGGGCTCCTGGAGAGTGGGGTGGGGGCCCCTCTGCTGAGGCGGTGCACAGCACAGCCCCGCGTATTCCGGAGGGCACGCTGGGGAAGGATGTCACCTCCTCCTCCACTGCTCGACCGGAGGGGGAAGTCTCTTCTCCACTCGAAAGGGGAGCCCCGTCTCGTTCTGGCCGCTGGTCCCTCGGGCCTGCTGCTCACACCAGCAGTCGGACCTGGCTTACAGCTGAGAGGCTTCACACTGAGGAAGCACGGAAACAAAAGGCTGGTTTTTCCACAGCGCGTGAATCAATGGTGAGATGTGGGAGTACAGGCACAGCTTCTGTGGCCACTGACCACTTCCACCACCAAAATGCACCCTGGGCGTCTGGCCCCCTTATTTAACCGCTGCGGCATTGAGCCCCATTCCGCCCCACAACACCGGGGGTGATGGCTGGGTGGCAGTGGTGGCCCTCGCCTGCCAGCCTCTGCCTGGCATGGCAGATTGTGCCGAAGAGATGTGACAAACTCTTTTCTTTAACCATATGACGCCCATACAGCTGTAGACAAGAGTGATTACGATTTGTCATGGCTGGGAACCAAATTCACGGGGAACTGGGTAACGAATGTGTCTTCCAACTATTGGGTTGGACGAAAAGCAGCACTGAAATGATTCAGTAAAATTTCCCAACTTCTGACGATCTTCTAGGATCCTGCAAACCAGAAGCACACCTGTTGAAGTTTATTCTGATGTGTCGGCCCATCGATTTCGTTCGGGGACTGGCAGATACATGTTGGCCAGAACGTTTTCACGGCTGGGATCCCTGTGGGTTGAGCCCCGGCCAGGCTGGTGCCACAGGCTCCGACGAAAGATCTCAACTGAGGCAACCCCGGCTGGGTTGGTACAATTGGCATGAAGTGGAAATTGTCACGGAACTAGAAAATATCACCAAGGACATTCGCCTTTGCCTTCCTGTGCGAGTTTACATGCACACTGATGTCGTTTTCCTGCAAAAAGCATAGTGCTTAGGGATTTTAAATTGATTACTTTTCTGTTGACTTCTGATTACAATTTGTACGTGTACTTTTCTCTCTTTTTTTGGATGTTCTGCAGAAATTTCCAATTAAAGTTTAAAAAGTGCTTTTAATAAGAGGCAGGAACAAGAGAGCTTAGTTTTTGTGGTTCTGATGAGAGGTGTTGTAAGGAGAAGAAAATCACCGTCATTGCCACAGCCAGTGATGTTGTGGTTTTAGAGCAGTGGAAATGTAACGCAGATTTACGTTTGAGCAGTCTCGCTTTGGCTGAGGCACAGCAATCCACAAACACTCATCTCCCACAGGCAGCAGTGCCACGGCCCAACCTGTGTATTTTCGGCATTTGTTGTCTCTAGGCCCGCATTTTCCGCGGTCAGCGGAGGGTGCGGAGTCACTCCGCCCTCGCGTACCACCCTCCCGAAGGAGAACTGCGGGTACATCCCCCTGCCCAGCGCTTCCCTGGCGAGCCGAGCCCGAAAACGGTGACCTCCCGCCA
>NW_010429496.1:0-685 GCF_000710305.1 Buceros rhinoceros silvestris
GGGCAGTCAGGAGCCAAGTGTGCTGACACCAAGGGCTGTCCCACCACCCCCACGCAGGGAGCAGGACAGACCTGGTGGCCCTCGGCAGGTTCAGCCGTGCCTGCAGACTGGGATGTGGGGTTTCATCCCCCCAGAGTTCCCTTCCAGCAGTGCCACCAGTTTCCCAAGCTGGTCGGTAGACTGCCTGTGGAGCACGGCTCGGGACACCCTACAGCTAACGCTTTTCACCAAAGTTCATTTCTTTCCCAGTCTTTGAGCACAAACCCAGGTAACTGTGAGAGCAAGGGCATCCTGTCCTGGCCTGTGAAGCATTTTGGAAGCAGCTCTGCAGCACAAGAGCTCCGGCGGATGGGGGGGAGGAAGCCAGTCATTTCTGGCAGACGCGCAGGAAGCTGGAAGCTGGGCCGGCTAAAACGTGGGAGTTTGTTTTTAACAGGGTTCATCCATAGCAGCGACAGATGCCCGTGGCCCAGAGGAGGAAAGATGAGGTTATGCACACAGTGGGACCACTTGCAGCAGCCGAGCTGGGCCAATCTCTCCTCCAACTTCATGCACCAGGGTGTTATCTTTTTCTCTGGAAAGCCATGGAACTGGGTAGAATTTAAATTATACCCCAGAGGAGCTGGCTCGCTTCTCTGACGGAGGTCATAATGAGGGAGCCAGGATTCCCGTTATAGCTCGGCGC
>NW_010429496.1:761-1110 GCF_000710305.1 Buceros rhinoceros silvestris
TAAATGTTCCCCCAGAGGAGCTGGCTCGCTTCTCTGACGGAGGTCATAATGAGGGAGCCAGGATTCCAGTTATAGCTCGGCGCAGCAGACGTAGCTGGTTTTGCAGATGATAAAAATACAGGCTTGTCTCAGGAATGCTGCAGAAGCGAAGCACGCGTGCGGGTTTATTCTTTCTTTCCTAACAGTCCTTTAACTCTGGCTGTACTGTACAACACTTGTTTCCATTGAGAAATCAGTATTTACAGAGTAAACAGCGATGAAACGTGGGCTGGGTGCCATCCAAGCACACAGCAGGACCTGCGCTGTTGAATGCCTGCACCTCAAACTGCGGGAAATGTTATGCTTCTCT
>NW_010429497.1:0-23633 GCF_000710305.1 Buceros rhinoceros silvestris
CGCAGCCTTCAGGTGCCTGTCTGCTTGCTCAGCTGTGCCGGATAAGCGCGATATTTCTCTGTTCGTTGTTCTTTGTTCTTCTCCTCTGTTGTTCGAAAGCCTTCCCTGGGGCGCACCCAAAAGCCCCCTCAGGGCCTTGCGGGCAGGGGTGAGGAGCCCTCCACAGGGCAGCCGAATGGTATCTGCCCTTCCCGTGGGTGCCTGTCCCTCAGCCCCCCAAACCGGAGTCAATAAAACACCCTCCGAAAGCCCCGTGGAGCACAGGTGCCGAGCAGGCTTTTTCGAACCGTTTGCGCGTTATTTGAGGAGCATCTTCTCCCATGTTCCTCAAGCGCTGGCCGGCAGGTGGGTCAGCCCAAGAAGCGCTGTCCAAGCAGGTTGCTGGCCATGGGACGAGCAGGACAGCCTGGCTGTCCCCCTCCTCTGGCCCTGCTCACCCAGCTGCACCAGACCGTACGGCGCTTCAATCTGAGAGTTGTCCAGGCTAAACCATAACTGCAGCAAGCGAGTGTTCTGACAGCACAGCGCAGCGCTGGCGACCCGCCACCTGAGCCTGCACGACCGTGTGCTCTGTCCAGGTGAGTTCGGTGGAAAGACATGCAGACTGAAACCAAAACCTTCCAAAAGCCGTGCAGAGGGCCGCGGGGAAATGCTGGGAGTGCATGTGGGGTTTTTGTTGATGTTATTAGCTAATTGTTGAAGCAGGATGGGAAACGTAACAGCTGCGTTGGCATGAAACTTACTTACAAAAGAAAAGACTGACTTAGGTAATTCATGGGACTGTTTAGTCTGAGGATGTGTTTACGAAGATAATTATGTTTATAAAATATGAAATGTTTAAAAGATCTGAAGAAACAGGGGGGAGTGGAAACTACCAATTCACTTTGATCTAGCTCTCCAACACTGAGTGTTAGTTTATGCAGTGTTTGCTTTTCTGAGTAATTTAAAGAATACAGTTTTAAATGTGCAGTCTATTATCCATCTCCTGCATGTTTAATGACTGGTTGATAGTCAGAAGTCTGGATTTTACTCTTTAAAGAATAAAGAAAACCTAAAAAGCATAGGGGAGCAAGATCACCATTAAAGCTGTGACATGCAGCTTTCATTCTTAGTTTAATCTAAGTGGTCCACTTCCGTCGGTGTTCAACTGGCTTAAAACTGTTCAGGGAAAACCAGATGTACATAACCTAATTCTCAGTTTAAGTAAAAATGTAGAGTGAGTACACCAGAACCACTGAACTTGGTCAATATTTTAGTTTTTCTTTTTCTTCATGAGGTAAAGGATATTTATGTTTCTCATAGTACCTTCTTAATGTGTTTTGGCTTTTTATTCTTTCAGGGCCTTTGGCTTTTAAGAGGACTTCACTAGCCAAACACTGCCATTGTACTTGAGAGGTTTTGTGGTTTGAGGATATTAATAGACTCATTACTTTCCTGGTAGCACTGAATAAGTTGGTTTATATCCGCTATGAAATTTTTTTTTTTTCTAGAAAACAAATCCTATCTAGGAATGGCATTTTCCTTTGTTCACATAAAAATACAACTTCTTTATTTTTATGTACTTTTTAAATAAAGATTTCATTGTGTATATTTGAAGTCAGTCTGACTTCTTTAAATTACTTCCCTGTCAGCAGCTGACTTGGTACCAACAGCCTCACACTTCACAATAGATTTTTAAGAGGTGACTGTTAACTGGTAGTTCATAAACCTTAGGCTGGACCTTAGAGTTAAAATTCTGCCAACTCCTCTGAAAACTGAATAACCATCCTGTAGCAGAATACCTTATTGAGATGAATGATCTGCTTCTCTAGAGTGCATTTGGCCTCTCTGATTTTATTTTGGAGAATGAAGGAATATTTAGGAATTATGTTCCTGCTGCTTTATTTTTTTTTTCATTAAAGCATCCAGTGGGAGAGTATGAACTTTTGTGTGAGATTGCTGTCACTGGAGATTACTACCATAGACAGATGTTTTTTCATTACCTTCTGTAATGGACTACACATTTACAAGAGCAGCACTAACCCATTCTATCCTGAAAATTAAAAGCCAATCCACCTGTAAGATAATTGTTTTTCAGCCAGATGTTATCCCAGACTGAGGCCAAGAGGAGGCATCTTTTAAATAGCTAAAGACTGAGTCGTGTGTAAAATTTAATAGTATTGAGCTATTTGTAATTCATGGATGCAAGCTCAAAACATCTATTTCAATTTATTGTTTTAGCTGTCGGATTAATTCAGGTCATTGGTGTAACATAGGTAGTTCTCATCCCACCAGGGACCAGGAGAGGGATGATCAGCAAGACCTCTTCCTCCTCAGTCGTGCAGGCCAGACTTCCATGCTTGGCAGCTCAGTATGTATTGCATAAATTGTGAACATGGATCAAGAAATCAGGTTTGGACAAGGATAGATATAGGGTGTTCTGGCTTTGTATCAATGCAGTGTAATCAATCAACAGGAGCTGGAATTAGAATTTATCACTACATGACTATCCAAGATGCTGGAAACCAGCAGCAAGTGCTTTGAGAATGAGTTTGGCATTGTGAGGCCAGTACACAGGTCGTAAACAAAGCCTGAAAGTACAAGAAAATTGATGTTTGTATTTTATACTGGCATATACTCCTAAAAGTGTGAAAAAAAAGAAATTTAGATTAAACTGCTCAGGTTGTAAGGCTTAAAAAAATCCAAAAATCCCAGAGTGAATCACCTAATTCACTTCAGCATTTTCACAACAGTCTATTATACGACGTGATTTTTCACTGAAAACATTTGCATTTGTTTCTTCAATGAAAAATGCTGTGCTTTGTCATACGTTCAGTCTGTGCAACATAACAAGAACCGGAGTAGGACTCAGGACATTTTAGTTCTGTTCCTGACTTGCTTTGCTGTCCAAGTGGTTATCCTGATTATTCCTATAGCAAGAATTTTCAAGGGTTGGGAAACGCATTGTGCCTTCTTTTCTCCCCATAAATATAATTAAAATATTGGAGTATAGAAACGGACAGTGTGAGAGATGGTTTCAAAAGGAGAAAAAGAAGTAAAACTTAGAAATATAATAAATATCATGTTAGTTTTAGTTGTGTGAAGGCTACTAAAGCTCTACAAGTCACTCCTGAGTAGGCGGCTTCCACTGCAGCCAAGGTTCTGAGGCCGTCATTTGCATAGGAAATTTCTGAAGGACTGTTCAGTTTGATTATGTAGATGCAAAACTGCTTGATTGATTAATCAGCTAGAAAATGACAGCTCTTGGAAATATTTGGCCATCATCTAGAATAGAAAAATGAGGGCATAAAACTAGCAGTTCAAGGGTAATTTTCCATTCATTAAAAATTGTGTAATATAGACGGATTAAAAACTGCTTCTGATTGTGAAGCTGGGTTCAGCATCAGTCTCTTACGTTCCCATTAGCACCTTTCTAAAGTAAATCATGCCAGTATATTTCTTATATTGCCATTCTATTTCTGTGCTCATCTTCCTTTTCTGCGTTACCTTACTAGAAGGAATAATTTCCACAGGGATGATTGTCCTCCTGTCGTTTTATTATAAGCCTGGAAGCATTGGTTCAAGGCACCTTCTTTTAAAATATTATTTCTGTTCTCCACTTGCTGTGTATCTGCCTTTGAACAATCCTAGAAATATTAAGTGATTTCAGGGCCTGGCTGCCTCCCGACAGCTTGCTGAGCAGCATTACTGCAATGTTTCAGTCCATCAGAACTAAATTAAATAAATTCATAGTGGTGTATCAGATTATTTAGGTGAAGATAAAATCTGGAAAAGGAAGAGGTTTTTTTGGAGGACTCTTGCTCTTTTTTAAACATGGACTTGATACTGTTCCGTTGCTTCCTTTCCCCTATTCTTATTGTAACACCGTCTGTTGCAAATTTTATCTACTTAGTTGAATATGAAAAACTAAATGTAAATGCCTTAGCATTGAATTGGAGATGAACTTTCAAATTCGGTCCACACAAGCTCTGCCGTTCTATACAGAATGAGAGCAATAAGAGAAGTCTCATGCTGGTTTATTCCCTACCACTTGGGAATGGTAAAAATGACAGGTAAAAATTTTAAAGGATCTGTTTCTTTATTACATACATGTACCATGGCTTTCCAAGAATCCTCTGTTTAGGATTAAACCAGTCACTCTCATCCACCCCTCAGCAGGACAGGGAGAGAATTGGATGGGCAAAAGTGAGAAAACCCTTGGGTCGAGCTAGAGACAATTTTGCGAGTGAAGCAAAGCTGCATGCACAAGCAGAGCAAAATAAGGAATTTATTCAGTAGTTCCCATCAGCAGGTGGATGCTTAGCCACTGCCGGGAAAGCAGGGTCTCGGCACACATAACAGTTACTTGGGAGACAAAACATCATAACCATGAACATCTCCACTTCCTCCTCCTTTCCCTTTTTGAGCACAACCTCATATGATATGTGGTCAGTTCAGGTCAGCTGCATCGACCCTGTCCCCTTCCAAGTCCTCCTGCAGCCCCAGTCTACTCTCTGGGAGTGAGCAAGTGAAAGAGAAAATTTCGATGCTGTGAAGCACTGCTTGGCAACAACCAAAACACTGGTGTCTTATCAACACTGGTTTAGTCACAAATCCAAAACACAGCACCATGCAGGCTGCTGTGAAGAAAATTAGCTTCATCCCAGCCAGGCCCAGTACAAATGGTTCCAATGAGTTACACTGAAAAAGTAAAGAATTCAAGCAATCTCTGGGAGTTGTTTACACTATTTTGGCAGTTTATTCCTATCTCTGTGTACCTGTAATTCTCCCTTGCAGATGGGGTCATCAACCCTTTTGGAAGTATCCTGTAGATACGAGTCTGCTTACTGAGTGTCTTGCTGTTTGCTGGTACTCATGACTTCGTCGCTGTTCGCTGGTGCTCATTACTTCATGACTAAATACCATCAATAAATGGTTTTAAACATTTTCCAGTTCTTCTCACACTTAAAGAGAGCTTGTGTTTTAATTAATTTAATTTTAGTTGTTCCAGTCTGCTGTTCAGGATGTTTCCTCGTTAATTTTGTGCAGAGTAGTAATGATTAACGCAGAATTAAAGGGTTAAAAAAAGGTACATTTACAGAGTGTCGGAGTTCTAACTAATAAGAATTTGTTTATGAGTATCTGTGTCGCCTGCTGGAAGTAGCTGCTGGAAGAGCAATCTTGGCCTTTAGCTCAGACTCCCTTTTTTCCCTTCAGGGAATTTCTCTGTGGCCATCGTCTCATACGTGTTCTCTGGTGCTTTTTGGTATAAATGCAATTATTCCCTACCATAGCATTCATTTGGTCTACGAATATTAGGTATTGCTTTGTTAATCAGAGCTTTGAGAAGCTGATCTGTTTCTGGACTAGAGTAGATCAGCTTGGTGTTGACTTCTTTGAAAAGGCTGACTACTTCAAATTCAGTTTTGCCTGAGTGATTCTGCCGTTTTACAGCGAGAAGGAAAGTGTGACACTAACAAATTTTAACATTTGGTTACAGAGCATTTATTATGAAATGACACCTGAAGTATTCCGTATTTCAACAAATCATTACTGAGGCTGCCTTTTGCTCTTGAATTCAGGGGACAGTGTTGAATTTAATATTAATTCAGAAGTACTTGGTGCAATTTACAATGACAACCAAAAATAATGAATAATATATTTATATCATCCATTAATAACCATCCATCCATTTAAAAGTTTCATCCTAATGTGTTCTGGAAATCTGCAAATTAATTATGCAAAACCCTGAATGAGTATAAAATTGAAATGCTTAAGAATTTAAATGATGCAATTAAAAGCTATTGCATGTAACTCAGAGTTATTTTCTTCTAATACTACTCATCAATCTTAATTTCAGTACCACCATTTAGAAACAGAATCAGCTCTTACATCTTGTCAAAATATTGGAAGTTTGAGCAAAGAGTGTATTCTTGTTCAATTACATGACTTCCAGACACAAATTTAAAGTCTTTATTTAAACAGAAGTGGCCTTTTTAAAGGCAGATTACAGTGTTCATCAAAAGTAGGGGGGCAAGGTCAATGGTGTCAATCCTGATTCTTTAAAAATAAACAGCAAATCTGACAATGAGACCTGGTCTAGAACTGTAATTGTAGTTGCCTTAAAAAGTTTAAGAATTAAACTCTGTAGCACTGGTAAATCAATACACGGCTAGTGGTGAGTAGGGTTTGCTGACCAGACTGCTTGAAAAGTATGTATACACGTATATTTTTTTCTTATTTTTCATAACATAGCTCGGTTACTACTTTCTGTCCCATAATACACCTTGGGGTACAGCTTTACTCCCATGTCAGCTGCTCGGTAGCACCCTGGCAGCATAAAAAACAGCTTCTGTTGAATTTCTGTGCTTCTGCTGTAACCTTGGAGACTAGAGCTTGGACCAAGGCTCTTTCCTGTTGAACCGCAGAGCTCTGTTCCCATGCTTCCTCGTGGGCAGGGTATAGCCCTTCTCCTGTGAGCTGCCTGAAGTGCCTCTCCCAAAGAACCGGAGTTGTCCTGTTGACTAGCTGGCACCTATCCTTTTCTTACAACTCTTTTTTCTGTTTCTGCTATGCGTTAATGTTCAAACATCATACAGGAAAAAACAGAAAAATAATCTTTGCAAAGAATAACTTATATTGGATACAAATATCTAAATAACAGGTCATACATAGATGCTGCAGAAAGTCACAGCTGTTGAGTGTGTGCCTGCTTACTGAAGTAGGCAGTAAAATCTCCAGGCAGGTCAATTGCTTTGAAAATTCAGAAAATTCACAACTGGATAGAAAAGTTTTAATTAGTTTAATTTAGTTTTAATTCCAGCAACTATCTCAAGGAAGAATAATTTCAAGAGCCAGGAAAAGTTCAATTTACCTATTTCTATTAGCTTTATTAATATTAATGCTTTTGTATTAGGTCAAGCACTTTGATCAAGGACAAATTACTGTGTTTAAGTCGTTCTTACTCATGTACTATAAATGCTGAAAAATACGAGACTCTTTAGGAATTGATGTTAATCAAAATGTCCATTATCCGTGCTTGTGTATGACTTTAAATTGGCAATTCAAAAAATACTCTCTTCCTGAAGGATTATAGATGCGTATTCTTCAGGGTTTGACAGCTCTTCTGTTTTTTAAAACATGCATAATTCCATCAAAATTTATCTGTAAGTAGAAGTCTTCTGCCAAAATCTGCGTATTCCGTGAGGGTTTACAGATTGGACGCTTCAGGGTCAAGGCAGGCATCTCCCTTGCCTTCTGCTTATCTTGTCCCTTTGGCATTACCTATACAAATACCAATCTGAAAATCCAGAACATGATCGAGGACTCTTTTCTCCCCTGGAAAAGTCCTTGCAGTAGTTGTTCTGCTGTGCTCCAGCTTACTGACTCACTTTTTTGCTTTAGTGGGAGCAACATACTCTTAAAATCTCTCACCTAACTTCATAGTGCAGGCTAGAAGGCAGCTCATGATGTTAGAAACCTGTAATCTTACCTAGTCATCCTTACTGTTGAACAAATCAATACCTGGGAATCAAGCTTTTGAGACAAAACAATAAAATAGAAAATAAAAATTCAGGTGAAGACAAATGGACTGCAGGGTATGAAAGGCCTGAATTTTTTTGCTAGGAAAGTTTGAAAATGCTTTGATTTAAACCTTCTGGTTTAAACTCTGGGCACAATGTTTTGTTTGGGGTGAAACTATTGAAACAGTCATTTTGGAAAACAACTAGAATTTTTTTTACAAAACTTGAGAAGGATATCGATCTTACAAAAAATTGTTAACTTCTTTTCTGTATTGTTTTCCTTCTCTTTACATACAGCGATAAAACACATATATTACAGCAATAAAACATCAGATTTGGCTGTTTTCAAGCCAAATTTAAGCTAATGAAAGATGTGAAAACAGTAATTTGAGAGTAAAAAAGTTTTCTTTAAATTAGGTTGTTTTCCTAAAGTCATACTTATTTTCAATTTGCTTTATCAAGTCATATGTTTTAGAGGCAAAACCTCATTAATTATTGTTCATATGTTTTTATGTAAGAACTGGTCCAAATCTCTCAATATAAACTCTCCTACTTCTAAATTCTGAGTATTTGAGTGTATTTTGTATTAATTTTGCATTAATGCAAGTTTTTTTATGTATGTGTGTGTGTCCACACATTGCATTGTAGTGTATTTATTGGAGCAAATCTAGTATTTGATCAGGGTTCTAATTGTAAGATTTTGGATAGCTGTTACTGAAGTCTGTGTATTAAGTTAGTTCCCCTGGTATTTGCATCCTGGTATTTGCTTTCGTGATCTGATTTTACTATAATTCTCCTTTCATTTTGAAAGCACAGTGAGTTCAGCAGCATTTAAAGAGCTGTGCTCTTGCTGGTTAAAAAGGAAATGCGTTCTTTTTCTCTTTTAGTGAACAACATACTGGAGTACTGAAACATCAGGGAAGAGGAAGCCCTTTCCTGATATATGGATGTTGACTGAACATTAAAAACAGCACTGGACTCCACTGGAAAGGTAATCAATGTCCCAGGTTCAATCTCACAAAAGTTCTGCAATCTCATCAGAAATACAGGAATAAATATTTAGCTTCCTTCCCCTTATCCCTTGACACCAAGACTTTCTGAATGCAAGGCGTTAGTTGGCCTTTGCACTTGTTTATTGATCTTTTAATGTAAGATCTAACTTGCTTCAGGGGCACTATTAATACAGCATTGCAAAAGTCCCGCAATATCAATATTAATTTATTTATATTGATTAGTTGCCAATTCTAGATTCTGTGTACTGAATTAATGTATGCTGAATAACAACTTCAATTAATGAAGTTAAAATTGGCTCTAACAACCTACACAAACTACAGAAATGTGTTATATTACAAAACTAATTAGTTCTTTTTTTACAAACTGCAATTACTTTTGTAATTTGACTTATCCTTGGAACCTCAGTGGGAGACATAGAATAACAAAACAAAACCTATTTATAAACTTTCATTATTTACAATATCATACAAGCACATCCTTACTCTAATTCCAATGCTAAGTATTGGAATTAGTAGTTGAGCTAATTAAGAGAGAACTGACTCAAGAAGGTACATACTAAATTTTTTTCATGGTTATGGCATAACTAATGTAGAAATATCTCACGCTGAAGTGAGAAGTAGAACAGTGAGAAACTGTACAGTGAAGTAGAGGTTGCAGTTTCTCTCATTGAAGTATGTGACCACTAAACACCATGGTTCTCAATAGAACAGGTTTGGGAAAATGAAAACAAAATTACAAAACAGTAAACATAATAGCTGGCAGAGTCAACCGTCGTCATTGTTACGTGCTGCTAAATTGCAACAAGGAGATGCAGCAGCTATCACCCGCCGTAAGTTTTGTTCTGCAGAAAATCACAGATAGAAATGCTTGCACAGTTAGAAATCGATGTCATGATCCAGGAGTGTTTTCTGAGAGTAGTAAAACAAATAAGACAAAAAAATGGTATCAGTGATATAAAGCACCCTGTGAAAACGTTACTGTGGTTTTCTGCCTGTGGATACAAGGGATACAAATTGCAGTTTCACAAGATGCATATAGATTGAAATCTGTTGTAGAAAATACAGGGTCATACGCCTCCTAATCTTAGAAGTGGGAGGAAGTAAAGAAGTCTTAGGCATTAACTGCAGTTTGCTGAGGCAACTAAGTACCAAAACAGAGAACAACTGGAAGGGATATACTTCTTCTGAACAATATTGATGCCAATGTATAAATGAGATAGAGTATCTGGTCTTTCTTGTAACTGTAAGGGCCTAAGCAGAAAGAGAGTCCCTAAGGTTATGTCTGTGCTTCAGCGTATCTCCACATAGCTCAGACTTCAAATGGTGTCTGACTCCATGATTGTGTCAAGCGTAAGCACATTCACTCCTCTGCCAGAAAAAGGAAGTTTGTATCCCTCAAAATAAGGGAATTGTGCAGTATTTTGGGCGTGTCTCTGATCCAGACGGTTGAGGAATGTCAGAGCAGGCAGCTGTCACCTTGTGAGGAAGTCCTAGCTGGCGAAGTATTTTGCTGTTTAGTAGGAATAATTAGCAATTCTCTGGTGGTTTTTGGTGCGTTACTACTCAATAAAGATTTATGATATGCTACTTTGTTAAATCAAAATGCGTCTAGAAAGTAATAAGGATTTTTGATAAGACATGGTGACCCCTCATTTAAAAAAGTTACCATATTTGTAAGAATTTTCATTAAATCTGTGTAAGGTCATTGGGACTACAATGATCTTATATGTAGATCTAATGTAAATCAATGACTTTTACATTGGCTCATAAATGTGCCCTGAAGGTATGGCAAACATGTTATCAAGTACCTGCAGAGAAATTTGTAAAACAGACATTTTTATTGTAAAAGGGTATGTTTAAGAAGCAGTTCTTGAAACGTCACTTACTAATAATACTATTTACATTACAATTTCTTCGAATGTTGCCCTATCTTTTTAGAGTTTACTTATGTCTTCTTTTACAGCTGTCCAGGTGATGATATAGAAATGATTTTGAGAATGATAGCATGGTAACGATTTCAGCTTTATTTTCTGCCTGTAGTGTGTTTTGGTATATGTGGCAGTTGTTAGGGTTTTATTCTTTTACTGTTGTTGGTACTATGAAATTAAGTTTTTTGTTCTTAATAACTCTGACCTTATCCAAACCTGCATAAATGTCTTTATAATTTCTCATGGAGAAAGATGTTTATTCTGAAGTAATCAATTACAGTAAAACTGATTTCTACCATAGTTAGCAACGATTCAGACTTTAATGGTTGAATTGCTTGACAGCACATGAGTTATGTCATGTGTCATAATGGCAATCTTACAAATGACGGCACCAAAAAATATCTGAGCAGCCTATCTGTTGGTATGGGTATCTGGATGGACCAGCAGTGAGTTACCCACTGAATACAATCTCAGGAAAACATGGCCCTGAAATGTGGTAGCTTTATTGTGTCTGTCATTTCCTGTAAGTTTATGATGAGGAACAGCCTTAAAAATTGTATCAATGACAAAATTGTACCACCACACTTTCGAAATTCTTACAGTGCAGAAACCAAATGCGTTAAAACTTTGCCTTTGCTCAAAACGTTGTATCTGTCCAAAAGGTTGGGTCCGTCATTTGTTCAGTGTTATTTGTTCAGTGCTTATTAAAGAGCAACTGAGACAAAGTTCTGAGTCTGATCCACCACTACCACCACCACCACCAGCACCCCCCCAACCTCCTTGTCATTGGCTCTAGTTTTGTAAACCAAATTTTGAACATAATTCACATCGTGGTTTCTGGAGACATACATGAAGGTTTCTGGCTTCAGGTTTGCAGTGTTGTTCTTCGGGTGGGGATTGAGCCTGGAGAAGAGAGAGCTTAGGTAGGTGGTGCTGCTCCCCGCATTAGGTTGGTAGACTGTATTGCTGCGCTGTATGGAGTGCCTTCAACTTACCTGTGTGTGGAGCACAGGCACAGGCCCGCAGTTAGTGTTAAAGTTATGCAGCTTTGATTTGAACAGAGAGCGGTGATGGCAGAGACTGCTATAGGAAACATTCCTTAGGGAAAATTAAACTAATAATACGGAAGAACAAAGCCCCATTTTAGAGAATGATGATATATGAATGTCCAAGTTTAGGAGGGACCCAACAAGGCCCAGACAGATGTTCTAGATTTAGAAACTGTAAGCTTTGGGAAAACTTCTGAAACCTCTTCCAAACAACACCATTTCAGTTTTGCCTAGATCAGTTTCCACCAGCTGCTCTTCCAGGCCATGATTTCTCATGGCTCGTCAGATATCCACAGAGGAGTATGCGTTGCGTCTGATCATGTTACATGACCAGTGCAACAATACAGCCAATGGTACAGGATCAAATGTAACGGTATAATGTCAGCAGCTTAAGCATGTGCTGTCTTGTAGCTTCTTCCCAAAGGAAGCAATCAAGCTAGGTCACTTCTTATCAGATAAGAATGTGGTCTTTTGACTTCTCAAATATCTTAGTAATATGTATGGTTATAACATCTAATCTTAGGTGACATCACTCATGACTCAGTATATTGTATCATGTATTGTGGAGTAGTGTGATTGATACAGCCTGATTTGCAGAGCGCTCAGTGACAAATTAGCTTGGAAGATGGGTGAAAAGGAGGTAATTTCTTTGATGTTATTGTCAAAGAAAGAGTCTTTTCTACAAAAGCAACTGGTTTAAAGCATTGTCAAGTCCTGAAGAGGATTTGCTATCAGGTTAGACATAGGTCAAGAGTTTGTGAGCTTTAAAAAGTTTAAAAAGCTGGCTTGCAGGTGTGACTCAGGCACAGGAGAGAGCAAGATTGAGTTGTTCTTGCAGCACAAATGCTCAACAGCTTCTGCTTCAAAGGCACCATAACTCGGTCCTATTCCCCCAAATGCAAACCCGATGTGTTCTTGTTCTGGCAGTCTGTCTGTTTAGCTGATCGCTGTAGAGAACACAGTGCTCCAATTCATTCTCAGTCACACACTCCCCTTTCAGCTGTCTTTTGTTCCTAAATCTTGGCCTGTTTTCAATGAAAGAAGTCCTGATTCCCTTCTAAATCTAGCTGAATGTGTGCTCCAAGACAAACAAAGCAAAAGAAAAAAAAAAACCAGAAAAAAACTCAGACCACAAATAGATTAATTAAACCTTTCTAAATTTTGTCATTTTTATCTCTTTAAAGGATAAAGCCCATGTATTTATTCCTGATACAGGATGAACAGACTCGAGCTTTTGTTTTTAAGTCTATCATTGGATTAATGAAGAGCATAAGTATTTCATTATCGTATATAGGGCGTTCCATTACTGTGTATAAAGTATTGGTAAAGATGTTGCTTGCTTTGTAAAATGCTGTGAGATCTGTGGATTCTATGAAAGGATTAGTTTGTATTACAGTCAGCAAACCTACTTATATTAATCAAAGCCCAAATCATACCAGCAGTCCTGTGAAATTTTGTTTTTAATTCTCTAGATAAGGTCAGTTGTCTGTTGGTATGAAAACAATGCCATAGGCATTGATGTGTCTCAGAAGTCAATCCATCTCTTCCCTGCTGCAGCTGCATGTGGTGGTGTTCCTCCTCCCTTCTATTCCTGAGAAATCCCCCTTTCAATTCTAGCGACTCAGACAACTGTTTCCCAAACAATCTTTGAATGATGGCTTTGTAAGCAGTTAAGTGAAAAGAGAAATCTGCTGTGCAAAGCTCCTTTGTTTATTGCTTTTGCTGACTGCCTGAAAGTGAGGTCACAGTAAGCTCAGAGGGCTTGATATAAATGAAATAATTTAACCAGAAAATACATCTTCAGAAAGATGACACAATAAAATGGCCCACTTACCAATACCGCATTCATACCTTGCAAATTTTAATAGTTGTCATTAAAATGTGATTATATATACATGAAAGTATATACAGTTTACAGATTTATGCAACTCAAGCATATTACTACTGTAGTTTTACATGTAAATGCATCAAGGTATTCTCAGCCAGCATCAAAATTTATACATGAAAACAAGTAATTCCAGTTCCTAGGGTCATCACCACTTCACTGATGTGGAGCAATCTTCCAGTGGCACAGGGGCAGAAAGGAGTGCAGCATGCTCTTATTGCTGCTGGTATAAAGAGGCGTGAAGGTAAAGGGTTCTGCCATGTGCCCTTTACATCTGCTCACCTAGGTAGCTTATCTGATTCCTTTGCTTATCGATGCATTTGTATATGAGCAAAAGCAACAGACTCTTTTAGAAAGTTCAAGAGCACACAGACATGGCCATGGTAACTGAGAATATTGTTTATATTGGCCACTTTAACCATAAAAAAAAAAATTTAGATAAATACCTGCCATTCCTGAGCCAGGAATCAGATGTCAAGGTTCTAAAGCAGCAATCATCATACATTTATGCAGCTAGATTAGCCTCAGGCTTTATGAAAGCTCCATTTTTTTGGAATGTGGTTAATCTCTAATGAGCAATGTAAAATGACGTAAGATGTACTGACAAGAGGGGTTTTTTTATTATTATTAATGTGTCATAACACTGCAGAGGGGGTTGACTTACTGTTCTTGGATTTTAGCATATGGTTTTATACCCTCAGTAAAAGCTTCCATCTTTAGTATGGGATTGCCCTCTGAAATTTGGGAGAATGGGGTGTACCTACGTGTTATAATCTCAATAGTTTCAATCTTAAACTCCTTTAAACAGAGCAGAGGAAAATACATAGGTTTAATTGTATTGCCTTTTTTTTATCACAACAGAGATTTGTCTCAATTGTACACTACCTTCTGCCTTTTGAGTTGCTTTTGCACTTTGAATCTGGAGGAATTATTTGAGAGTTCAAAGGCTGTGATTTTTCCTAATAATATATAGCTTTTATTCAAACAAACTTAGTACTTGTTGCACTGTATACAATTCACACTTTATTTTGCTGTCCTAGTACTATTACATCTGTTCCAAAAAAACCACAATCCATCCAAAGCTTTACATTCATTTTAAGTGAAATTATAGCATGGAAAATACCCACAAAATCTGCAGCATCATGTGGTTTCACTTGTTATATAGGCAAAAGACAGACATTCAGTTAATAAAGATAGTAATTAATATAACAGATTGATATGTTGTGTTACCTGCAGTACAGTTGTAGTCTCAAAAAATGTCTGCAGATCACATTTCAGTTACAAGAGTGTGGATTGTTTTTTTCATGCAGAAAGACATTTAGGGCAAAATTAACTCATAAATATGCTGGGCACATGGATAAACCAAATTAAAAAATACTTTCTCCAAAATGTTTTGAACAAACAGTTACTGGAGAAGATGAAAATTGGGGTAGTCTACAAAAGAGTGTATCACCACTTGTTCGGTCCATGTGGTGATACTTACTTCTATTTCTATATTCTTCATCAAAATGAAGCGTTCCTCATTCTAACTTTGAAGAGGGAAATAAATGAAAAAGTGCTGTCCAATCAGTTTTGGATCAAAATTGAAAATGCTTTCACTGTTCAGTTTGAAATACAACTCTACAAAATGTCAGCAACATCTTTCATAAATTGTACCATTCAGCACTGCTCGGAACGAGTTTAGGCAGCATTCCATTAATGCTTTGTGTACAACCATAGCATTCCATTAAAATGTGGGTTTAATTGAGCTGTCTTTAATATATTTAAAACACTCACTGAAGTATTTATATTTCCAAATCATCATATCTCTAAACTTACTATTTTAAAAACTACCAGAAAGATGCATAAAACATGACAAAGTCTTGTGTATATGTTCATGCAACCTAGAAGGGCTGGGAAATATTAGGATTTCCATGTAATAATGTTTAAAGCAGATTTCCAAAAGCAGACGAAAAGACACAGGGAAATGGGTGTGTGTTTACACACTTGAAAAGCAAAAAATACTGACTTACAGAGTAGAGATCAGAAGTCAAAAGTCACTTCTGTATGGACTGTGAAGACTAACAAGATTTTTGTGCTGGTCTATAGAAACCTGTGCAGAAGAAATAAACATGGCAGTAATTTAAAAGTGAACAGAGCAGTTCTGCTTTACTGCTCCTCCCTGAACAAGCACTAAGCTGGTTTGCTGCTCTTTTGTCCAAGAGAAATAAATTTCACAGTGATGCTGATTTTTCTTATTTTCCGTTTACCAATGCCAAGCATGAGCCTCCTTCCCTTTCATTACTTGGAATACTCGTATATGTGCTTTAAGTAGTCTGTTTTTTCACGACCTGTTTTTCTTCTGAAGCTTGCCCCTTCATTCAAGACCTTCATGCACTAATTTGCAGTGGAGGATTTAATGAATGAATGAAGCCCCTGTTTGCTGTTCATCAATTATCCACAGACATTTTTTAGCAGTTTGTTGTCATTATTTCTGTTAAGTTCATAAAAACTATTCAGTGTGACTTGATTGCTTCACAATCAGCTGCTTACATTATTTAAGTGGTCAGCTAGGTCTTAGAATATTGTTTCCCTTCTTTGATTAGGTGAGTCTTAGGTCAGGAAATATTTTCAAAATTACTCGGTGTTTTGAGAAGTTATTGCTATGCAGGTAGACACTGCCATTGTCACAGTTTCACTTACAACCTCACTAGAAGCAAAGTTACACCACTCCAGATTTCTACTCTATTAAACAAATGCAACATTCTGTTAAGCAAGTGCAGCGAAAATGCCCTTTCTATATCCCTGTGCACAGCATTAGTGATTTTGAAATGTAAAGCGTGTTTCTATTCATGTGCAAAAAGACAATTTCACAATATCTTTAAAATCTGCCAACCTCAGACATTTTTAAAGCATTTTCTCTTATTGTCTAAAGAGCATTAATTTATTTATTTCTAGTACTTTTCTTCCTGCTCAAGTTTTGATACAATCTGGGTCCATTTACATTGTTGTCCACTTAATCCTCTATGTATAGTTCATACAGTTTATCACTTTGAATACTCAGTAGCTCTTAAATACATTCTTAAATGTAAGTATGATGGTAACCTGTGAGGGTCAAGCAGTTGATGGAATCGGTAAGTATTGGGATATTCAGATTTGCCTGAAATGAAGTAAGTTCTTCAATGGTGCCTAAATTATACAACTTTTAAAAATCATGTTTTGGTGTACAGCATATAATCTTGATTGTTCATTTAAAATTCAGTTCAAGTTTGTAAATATTCTAGAGGAATATAAACCTGGAGACTTCATCTGGTTCATGAAGTTTAAAGTTAGCAGGGGCTCTTGTGTAATATGCTTTGTCTACCTACACAGCATGGACCTTCATGTTTCAGTTAGTCACCTGCACAGGAAAGCTGAGACCTTCAGGCTTACATGCATCTCTTACAGAAAGATATCTAGGCTTGTCTGAAAGCCATCAGAAGTGGTGAATTTACTGCTGTCCTTAGTACTGTTTGTTTTTTCCTGTGGTTCATCATAAATGCTCTTAAAGCAGTGTCCTTTATTTTGCATTTGAGTTCTCTAGCTTTAGAAAGTAGTAATAGTAGTGATTTTAAGCATTAAAACCCCCCTGTATTTATGTTGAGTACCTGGCATTTTTAGGCCAGTCAAGATTATTGAGACTACTATCATTTTCATGTCTAAATAATTATTCTTTCTTCACTGATATCCAAAATAGCTTTTTTTGCCCTCTTTTGTTGAACACCAAATCCATTCAAAATCATCACTCACGATTTTAGAAACCCTAGCGAATTTTTATTACTGGGTGAATGGGACTTGCAAGTATGCAGCTCTTTAACTGAAACCTTTCACAGAAATACCGTTTTGCACACATAATGCAAAAGAGGTTTTTCTGAGGGTAATTAATTGTCTTTATCTGGTTTGATTCAGTAATTTCAGAGAACAAATCTTATAATAAAAAAGTATGCCTGTCATTTTTTTGAGTACCTACAAGCTTCCAACTTTTACCTACTTCATTGTTGATAAATGTGCAGCTGAAACATTATTTAGCAAATATTCCAATGCTGTAATTTTTTACTTGTTATTCAAAATTACTATTAACAAAGTCCTGTTCTTGCGTAACTACGCAAAAAATTGAAATCAAATTGAAAAGAAAAAAATTTTTCATCCACGAAGGAGATAAGTCTTGCTGACCCATGCATTAAAATAGCAAGGTTCTGAATGGTGGCCTCAGGCAGATAATTACATGTGGAGTGATGGGAGTAGACTACTGGAAATAGTTATAAAAAATTGATGAGTTGCTAACATACACTATAAAACATCAGCTGCATCAGTAGCTTTTAGAATACAGAAAACTTTGAAATATTGACACAAATATGCTTAGAATGGCTATATGGGATCCAAATTAAAAAAAAAAAAAGAAAAAAGAGAGAGAGAAGCTATAAAGCTCAAAATAAGAGGCAAATTAAATTGCTGGTAAAGTTCTTCTTTTAGCCGAGCTGACTCTTATTAGACTGAATTCCTGTAAACAGTGTAGTGCATGAAAACAAGGTAAAAGTATATCTGAAACTACTTTTTGTAGCATAACATCTTTTGTTTCGGTGTAAGTAAAGGACAGTTTGAACTGCTGCAGTGGAGAGTGTATAAACAAGCAACTCACTAGAGCTGGACAAAATATTAGTAGTGCAGATCTGAAGCTGTTCAATGATAGAGGAAAATTAAAATAAGATACCAGAGGCATGTGAAGAAATAAAAAACAGAGGAGGGGGGTTTCTTCAGTGGGAGTGTCAAGAGTAAAATGTTGGTGGTAAACAATTTGAGAAAAGCAAATGGTTTTGCAGATATCTCTTAAATTTTTTTGTTTCATCTTATAGAGGGGACCACAGAAGTAATGTCACCAAGGTTGCTCTGAACTGCTCCAGCAAGAGTAAATTCCATTGTAATGTAAACCAGATGCATAAACTTTATGGGGCCTTGCTCATATTTTCAACATACTCTGATAACACTTTGCTCATGTAATGTTTTGGTGCAAGTGCTAAACTCTAATGAGAAAGAAGTTTTTTTCTGAAACCAGTTGGTAAACAGGGAGAACCGTAACCTAGAAGGCACTGCATGAAGTTCTTCACAGTCGATAAAGCTGTGATTGTGACATCTGGTGTTGGTTCCCTGCTGCTGCAAGACCAGGAATTTTCATTCAGCACAGAGCTGGCTGAAGTCTGAGCTCCCCGAGTCTTGAACAGCAGTGAGGATGAACTGCAAAAGTCAAGTGATTATTGCAAGTTATTATGCTCTCACAGCTTCAAATTTAGAGCCAAGGCACCTCTGAAGGAGACAGTAGTTTCTATGAGAGAAAGATATATCCAGTAATACTGGCCTAGTAGTGTTTATTCTGTATTCCCTCTGTACTCTCCATTAAGATACTGTATTTGGCTGTACAGTGGGGGTGCTGGTGTGTCAAAGATATCCCAGGCATTACTAAATTCCACAGATTTCTGAAATCTCAAGCCAATATGGTTGTTAAACGTTGAAAGGGAACTTCCAAATTATTTAATTTAGCCTTTACTCCAACCAGTGGCATGAGACAGAAGAGCCATGCAGAAGTGGGAATACATCAGCAGTGTTTGAACTACACTAAGAAATAGGATTAATTTATGACTACTTTATTGATACATGACTCGGCTGACTTTTCAAAAAACTTAAATTTACTTGGTACTAAGAAACATTTCCAACTGCCCAACTTGTTTTTCTTCTGTAATGACCAAACATGATCCAAAGATTTAATTCAGACAAGCGACACAAATATTGATAACTGTATGCATAGCAAAAATGCTTTATTTTTTACCTAGAAAGTGGGCAAGAGAAGTAATTCGAATTTTGCGTTTGTAAGACAATGTTCGTAGTGACAATAGCAGTAAGTTTTCCTAGTCTTTTTAAAAAAATATTTCTTTGGGAAGCCTGGATCAAATAAGAACCAGTGGCACATCATGATAAGTGATACTGATCCCAACAGGCAGATGATAGGTTTTAAAAATATGAAATTATTCTTCAGTTACTGGCAAATGGATGTGTAATTCAAGAGATCTTTTCTAACACATCCATGCATGAAAACGTTGCTTTGTGCACCTGACGTGGTGTATTTTAACCTCTAATGGGACATCAGAGTTTCTGCAATATCATGGAAGTAAAACCCAGTTCTTCTAAGTACAGGTAATAAAGTACCTATTTTAACAATATTCTGAAATTATGATGAAATCATCATTAGCTCTTGAGAAAGAGATTTTGCTTGTGCATCTTAATTGCCATGAATGCCTAGAAAACAAGGCCTGGTCCCTAGCATTGCTGGACCATATGAGGAAAGGGAAGAAGGAAGAACAAGTTCTTAAAACAGTTGATAACTACCTTTGTGTTACCAATGACCAGCTGCGTGGTTGGTATAGCTGTATAGCAGCTTTTTACTTGCCCCTGATCATTACTGGAGTGTGGCAGCTCTCCTAAACTACTTTGTGTTATAGTTCAATGGTCAACTAGTGTGATGCTTTATATAGGAGAAATTTCTGCTGGTCTTTGGACAACAACATGTCATTACTTGCGAATGTGGCATTTTTGCGGCTGTTTTATAGCTGTAAGCAGTTTTAAGCCATTGCTCGTTCTGAAGCCAGGTTCAAACAGACAACAGCCACATGGCAACACAAATTCCTCTACACTTGAAAACCCTAATCATCATAAAGAGTTCTCCGAATGCAAAATCTTGTGGGTCAACAAAGATGATAAATTCCATACACGAACAGGACCCTGTTGGCTTAGATAATTAACTGAAAGCAGCTGTATTGTTAAATTCTCTAACATGTAAAGCTTTTTAGCTTTCAGACAGTCACAGGCTGATATGTTAGAATTTAATTTTTGTTTACCTGCTTAGTTTTTTATAATGTAGTTAAAAGGATAAGAAATGTACTACCTTTACATGTTCAGGAACACTGAAAGTAGTTTGAAAAGCAGTACTCATATTCAATTTCATTACCTTTCTCTTACTTAGTGCAGTATGCAGGCTTGGTTTCTCCTCAAACAGACACACCGTCACCAAACAGTCCACCACACATCTGCCTGGCCTCAGGAAAACTGCACTGCAGGAATTTACCAATGAAAAGAGCAGCAGTCTGAAGGCTGTGCCACATCGGGACAGGAAACTGCATTTTAGTTATTTAACATCCCACCGTTGTTGCTGTCTCCTGGCTGGCCACAGGTTCTTGCCTTTATTTGGCAAGAACAATGGGTTTAGAGAGTAATTTAGGCCTTTTGGGCACTAGGCACCATGCAGAGAATTCTAAAGTCATTCCTGGATAGCTTAGAGATCAGCACAGTAGAGATGTTGGTCTACTGTGGCTGGATATCAGCTTGATCCATTGATAAGGACATCAGCAGTCAAAATATAACCCCAGTTTTAAGGTTTTGAAGATGTGGGAATCCAAATAATGACCCCTTGAAAGATGGTTATCAGAGAAAGATGGTCTTTTGCCAGAGTTTCCATGCAGAGTTTTATAAGATGTGATGCTTGTTTTTGAAATTGTTAGTGTTCTCTTTTCTCTTTCAATTAAAAGTGTAGACAATTAGCGTTTGAAATAGAGCAACTGATTTTATCACAAGAACTGGCCTAATCAGGTTTTTCTTGGAGCAAGAGAAAAAGGGGGGAAAAATCAGTTAAAACTAATTTCCATTAGCTATGGTGTACATAAAAATTCTTGTTCATTTAAAAAAATAAACTGTTGCTGTATTGCCTAGAAGGAGAATATTATCTGGGCATTTTTCCATACACTTGTGGCATTATGAGTAGCTGTACTTCTTGGCAGTGTATCACAGTACATTAAGTAAGTTCAGGTTACCTGTGATCTTTATATCACAAATGATCTAACGTGTGTCATAAATTCTGTAAATTTGAGGTTGCTTAAAATAGAGAGCAAAATAATCAGTCACTCTTATAACCTGATCAAGCCTGGATAATCACAAAAAACAGTTGTGACAGGAACCAAAGGAAAATATGGTTCATTTAATCTTTTATAAATTGATAAACTCTCACGGCTTTAAAGCAATGACCCTTTCAAAGCAAAATGCTCAAAAGCAAAATCCATCTCTTGTCAGCTTGGTGGGATTTATAATTGGAAGCCGATGATTTTTTAGCAATACTGTCATTCTGCTTTTCAGATCAATGCCAATGAAATATTTTGTTTACGATTTAACCTCCATTTCCCCTAGAATCTGAGAGTTTTAATACCAAAAGTAGTTACGTCTAACTCTATCGATCCTGTGTTAAATTAAATGGCAAACAAAAGCAATCATATTGTTTTGTCAAAATACTCTCAATAGGGAGCAAAATTCTTTATTAAAACAGGATATGTTGCACTGAAATGAAAAGAAAGTTTCATTTCAAGAATGAGTTTTTTAAAAAGCAGAGAAAGACCCTCACATAGCTAGATTTATTTGATGGGAATTCTACAAAGGTAATAAAACTGAAATTGTGTATTGAATTTCTTTTCACTAGTATAAAGACAAAAGACCCTCCAAAAGTTTAAAACTTTCCTAAAATGCACATGTGATAATTTTATTCCCACAATGCATTTTTTTTTCTTTGAGTAGTTAAGTAATAGCTTTTCTATTAGAAATTATTTGGGTTTATGTGTTATTATTTCCTGCCAAGACCTCTATTGATCTCTGAAATATGGTGTATAAATTATATATTGTATAAGTTATATATTCACAGTGAGATTGCTGTGATACAAGGACACAGTGAACACTCAGATAGAATGCTGTGGAAAAAAAGGAGGGGCAATCTATTAAAAAAAATAATAAGTACAAACTTGTAAGGAGGTATTTCCAATGTGGAGTAAGTTAGTATTTCAGCCATGTACTCGATCAAAGAATCATGGAATCATTTAGGTTGGAAAAGACCTTTAAGATCACTGAGTCCTGCCATAAACACTGGCATGTCACCGCTAAGCCATGTCTCTCAGCACCACATCTACATGTCTTTTAAATCCCTCCAGGGATGGGAACTCCACCACTTCCCTGGGCAGCCTGCTCCAGGGCTTCACAACCCTCTCTGTAAAGTAATTTTTCCTAATATCTGGCCTAACTCTCCCTGCTTGAGGTGACTCACAGGATGAGCGTTTGTATCTGTGTATAGAACTAACAAGATGGTGGCAGAGGCACTCGTGACTGTAACGTGTCTTTTAAATTTATATTTCTTTGGTTTGGCGCTTATTAAGACTTGGTTATTATTGAAATTAGAAGTGATTTTGTTACTATAAACAATGAAAGCATTGTACTTAAAATAGTAAAATTTATGGGTTTATTTATATTTCTATTTTTCTTACCAAATAGTTTTTTTCTAATTCAACAAGGTAAACTTGAAAACTGCCTAAGAAATCTGTTAGATGGGCAGTAGAGACCTGGAAAGTGGTATTTGATTTAGGAGATGAGGGTGAAAAGATGAAAGAAATTCTAAGGTATATGACAACAGGTATCAACAAGATTATATACCAGTATTGAATTAATGTGTAGTTCAAATTCAGAACGTTTAAATCTCTGCTGGCATTTGGCCAGATAAAAATGGGGTGCTGCAGGTCAGGAAATTAAACTGTCATTAAAGAACACTTCGAATTAGCTTGTAATATAAATCTGAAAAAAAAACATTGGAAATAATGACCAGGGTGAGGAGATAAACTAAACCAGAATGCACATTACAGGCCTTGTGGATGTTATCTCTGTGTTTATGGCTCAGACTAAATAAGAGCAAAAGCCAAGTGTAGCGTGATTTGAAAGAAGCAGACAAATTGTTTGCCCTATAAATGTGAAATGTTACAGAAACCTTTATGGAGAGAGCTCATATTTTAGGAGTAGGTATTATTTATCTGTTTATTTTATTTTGCATCTTAATGTGATTTCTTGTTGATACTGATGAACTCTGTTCTGTTTAGCATGAGGACAAAAACATAACTTGGAAACTTGCAACTCTACCTAGCCCTATGGCAGGATGAAATGAAAATTTGTTCTTGCTGTTTCTGCTGGTCTTTTTGATGGGAATAAGAAAACCAAAAGAAGAAACAGGATTACTGTTTCACAGAAAAACTAGATTTTTCCTAATTTTTATTTTGGTCTAGACCTGCTTAAACTTGCAATTTCAAATTTTCCTATTGACTGAGAGCAGGTTGAATTTAATTTTAAAAACACCAAAGCATGTAATGAAGCCAACCCTGCAGCTTCATTGG
>NW_010429497.1:23718-43834 GCF_000710305.1 Buceros rhinoceros silvestris
TGTCAGTTTGGCTGCCGCTATTGACAGAGGAGCTGACAGGAATACCAATGTCACTGAGCAGGCATGTAGTTCCCAAAATCGATAATTGTGGGCAGCTTATCCCAAAATGACCACATTCTAATCCACATTCTTTCCTTTGAAGCTGGAGTCTTTACACCTTTTTTGGAGCAGATAGATGTTTGCATCCCTGGGAAACTGTACTTTGATGGATTGCCCAGGTTCAGTATGTGGTACTGTCTTTTAGTGACAGAGCTCACATTTCTACCATTAACCCTTAAGAGTTTCAGCAAGATTTTTTAGAACTTTTCCTGACCCCAACATCCCAACAGGTTTTTATTAGTCTCACTGATGGAGTGAGTTGCCTCTGCTTGGAGCTCCCATGGTTTCTGAGCTCCAAGATACAAACTCTCTGTCGTTATACTGCAGAACATACCGGTGCTACTCAGGCTTTGGAGGTTTTGTATCAGAAGATGCAAATTTTCATTTATTTTTATCCTCTTTGGTAAACCCTTTGTCTCCAGTGAGAGGAGAGAGCAAAGGTGGCAGAGTGCTACCTGAAAGTAGCCACAGCCTGTCAGTGTCATTTGCTCACTCACATCCATGCTCCAGCTCTGCCTAAGTCTTCAGAAGCCACCTTGTTTGGTCGTGTTCTGCTTCTGGGTTACCTTCCTCTGACCAGGCAGGCCGTAGGAACTCTTCAGCCATACACATTAACTGTGTGGAGCAACTGAAAGGAGTCCTTGCAAGAGAATGCCAAGGTAGAAATAATGGACCAAATACAGCTACACTGGGACTCTGGGGAACAAAAACCAGCTTAGTCACTTTTACTTTCAATATAATTTCCCCACCTCTTTAACAGAAACAATTTTAGTGCTGGATCGGTGTAAGTAGAATCTATTTAAGAACATCACTGCTACCAAAATAAGATTTTGGCTATAGGTCCTTCTAGCTGAGGAAGAGATTGTTAAAAATACTTTTAATTATAAAAATTGTTTAGGTGTCACGCTATGAAAAATAATATTTTTATGGAGGGTTGAGCAGTGCACATTCAACAGGAGAGTTCACATAGATTAATCTGCCCACTGGGATGCCAGTCAGCCAGTTTGATTCTTTCAGTGGTTTACCAAGTTCTGATGTGCTTAGCACTGAATCTGATTTATTGTCCAAATTCTGTAAATCAAGTGGAAATTATATTCATATAACAGTTCCACTTGTTTTTCTTTTTGCTTTATTTAATTAAATAACAGAGTTAGTGAAATTGCGTTTTCTATCTTTGCTGTGCAGACCAACAGAGTAAGTATAAAGCTGTCATTGGTGTGCTATGAGCTCACGATTTTAATCTAGCCAGATAAATTGGACAACTATATATTTTATGACAGTCACAGTAGCTGGCTACAGGAGCTGTTTGAGAAGCATAAATTAGCCATATGTCTAGGTGTTTCATTAAGAACATCTTAATATGAACATTGATCTTGCTGAATATGGCACCTCAGCTATAATAACAATGTTCAAGTTGTTCTGTTATGCCTAGATGTGCATTTTCATTTTCAGAAGATACTAGAGTTATTGAGCCTTCCACAAATTAACCATGTAAGGTTAAGAGCCAGCTCCTGGTCTGCTGTAAATTAGTATGGCTTTTCTGACTTCAGAGAGGAGGATCCTGCTGCCCATCTCCGCATGAAAACGTGTGCATAGCGGCATGCAAATAGCATTATCAACTCCGCTCACCCTATGAGGCCCTGTGTTCTGCCCAGTATGGCAGTTACCAGTTGAGAAAAAAATATTTGTGTATAAACAGGACTTAAAAGAGCTGCAAAGAACTCTGATAGTGCTCTGATAATCTTCTATGATTTGGGAAAAATAGCAGGGATGATTCAGAGCAGCAGTGTGTTTGTACTTTGTGTACATTGGGCATGTCTATGGTGAGACTGTAGACAAAATGACTCTATGAGCTAAACACTAACTTGCTGCTCCTGTGCCATTGATACTGGCATAGACACAGATGCACACATTTTATCCTTAAATGTAAGACTGAAATTTGCAAGGTTAAAACCATAACATTTAAAAAGAAATAGGACACTATATAGACACTGTATAGCTCAGAGTCCATCTGTTTAAATCAAAAATGCAGAAGTTCATAGTATGAAATACTATGTGCAATTTTTAAAAGGGAAATTTTATGACCAACAATTAACATTTGAAGCTATGTAAACTGAACTAAGTAACATGCTAAAATTTTGAAAAGTAAAAGCTAATTGCTTATTGAGAGGCAGGAAGCAAGAAGAAATTCCTTCACTTGCATTTCACAGGTTGCTTGGATGTAGATCACAGAATCACAGAATCACTTTGGTTGGAAGAGACCTTTAAGATCATCAAGTCTAACGGTTAACCCAGCACTGCCCGGTCGCCACTAAACCGGGTCCCTCAACACCACATCTACACGTCTTTTAAGATCCCTCCAGGGATGGGGACTCTGCCACTTCCCTGAGCAGCCTGTTCCAATGCTTCACAACCCTTTCTGCAAAGAAATTTTTCCTAATACCCAGCCTAAACCTCCCCAGCACAACCTGAGGCCATTTCCTCTTGTCCTATTGCTTGTTACTTGGGAGAACAGATTGACCCTCACCTTGGATAAGTGAGCAGCCTTGACAGACAAGAAATTACACCGTGTGGTATTTAAACTATAAAAAGTTTACTGGAAGTGGTGGAGTAATTGAGCTTTGGTTTATGCTATTTCCTGCCTGTGTCTAATGCTCTGCATGTTACAGCTCTTTTCCCCGATACAAGACTTTACCAAGAGGACAGTCAGTTGCTAGCTGGACTAGTTGTCTGATACGCATTAGCAAATTCACCCTTCCGTCTATAACTCAAAATTTTTCAAATAGTTGAAAAAAAGCATAAATAATATTCAGCCTGAAAATGTCTTTACAATTTTATCTTGCTTATTCTGATATACCTTTTAAAAATCACAACTCAGTTGCATATCAAGCCACTCTCAAAGTTACAGAAGGAGCTACTAATAGCTTGGACACATTTTCAAATCCTTTTTAATTTCAGCATTTAGAGAGAGTGACATTATGAGGATATACATGTTTCCATGATTTCTGAACCTGATACAATGGAATATATCCTAGAGTTGTTAGCTCTTTTTTTCAGATGAATAGATATTATCAAAATATTTTAAAATATTTTCCACTATCAAATGATGACTTATGTACTTCATGATATGCAGCATATTATCTGGATAGTTAGCTGGAATCAAATAGTGAACAAGCAGCATTAGCAATTGCAAATGATGCTGATAGAAATGCAAGAAAAAGCTTGCTACAAAATTAAAATCTCTGACAGTATACCAATATTGCATTGGGAATGTTCCACATGCAGTTTTATTGCTGTCTTGAAAATGATCATGCAAAGATTATTGCTCTTTCAACTGTAATAACAGACAACCATTTGAAGTATTTGGTATTTCCATGGTGAGCAGCATAGAAAAGAAATCCAAAAAAAGGCTCCCTTTGGCTATTTTTTAACAGGAGAATCATGATCTTAAATTCATATCTGTGGGAAGTTGCCACTTCTTGTTGACTGTGATTTACCTTGACATTTTCTCAGCTGTGTACTTGTTACCGGCCGATGCTGACCAGTGTAAACTTAGGTCCTGAAATCCACAAAATGGCAAGCAGCGTTTTTGAATAGTTTTGCTGTTAGAAAGATGAAGGTAGCTTTCATTCTCAAGAGGAAACCTTCCTGCATCACGCAGATTAGGGATCGCAGTGCTAAATAACTCTACAGCCCTTCAAAGTCCAGTCTTTGAGCTTTGCTTGCAATTAAAATGCAACTTTGCTGGTATTCTCGGTAAAGCTGCCCAAAAATTATATCCGTGCAGATACAGATAAGTACTACTCATGCTTTCATCCTCTGTCAGAACTCTCAGCTTTCATAATCTGCAGATGGATAGCGCTGGGAAAATATGCAGATTAATTAGAGTTATGATTGGAAATTTAAGCTTTGAAATAAGAGATTGTTAGCAGGTTCACTGAGCTTCAAAAGCCACGTACACAGTGCTAGGGAGCTGGCAGATGAGACCTCTTGGAAATACAAGGAGAAAATAATATCAAACAACATCATCTCTACACACTTCTACAATCCAAGTAAAATAAAAAAAAAATTACTTTCTGATGTTACAGGGTAAAATATAAAATGTAAAGCTGAATAAAATTTTCTGGCAAGTAAACAGTCAGAAGGGATAATATTACCTGAAACGAATGTATCAGCAGGCTTGTGTGGTGTTTCAAACCAGTAGTGTTTGAAGGGATCAAAGTTCTCAGGACACGTTCCTGTTCTTTACCACATTACCAAAAGCTAGAGGAAAGATTTACAGCAACTAATTTTTTTTTTGAAGTATTTAAATATATTATGCATTAGAAGTACCTCTGTGCTAATAATTGAGAATGATAAAAATACTGGAAGGAAAAATACTCAAGGTGCCAAAGATCCCTTCTGCTCAGCTATTAAACTTAGTACTATTGCTTCACCCTGTCTAAAAAGAGGAGTTTGGGAATGACAAGTTTCACATTTAATAGTGTTTGAATCCAGTACTGCTACACCTTCAGATGAACCAAAATGAAGTTTCAACCATTTTTTCAAATATCACTAATTTTTTAAGGATGATCAAAAAGGGACAATATGCCAGATTTTACGCAGTTTAGTGTAGGTTGCACTAACTGTGGCAGTTTTCTTGCAAAACATGAAGCCTGACGGTAGACTTTTACTCTATACATAATACACATAATGTTGTCTATTAGCTAATGAAGTCTTTCTATCTTCACTGCAAAAATGTTCCTGAAGAAGATTTGCCACTGCTTTTCTAAACCAAGCTTACAGGTGTCTACAGAACTGACTACTTATATTCCTTTATACAGCATCAAAACATACACTGATATTACTCTAATATTACCAACTGAATAAAAAATGGCATGGGGGAAACATTTCTTGGCAATGAGATCATGGCTGGATCAACTGATGGAGAAATTCCATGGTGTTTACTTTGTAGTTTGGGTAAAGGTGGGAAGAAGATTTAGAAGAGTACAGCCTTGGAAATGTCTTTAGTTGAGGACCTGAGAGAATCGGACAGTTTCTATTATGAGATACATATTCTAGCCACACAACAGACTTCTGTTTTTAGATGAAGAAATCTTGCCCATATAGACTGCAAGAGAGCTGTGATAGGACTCAGATTTCTGATGTGCTTATACAGAGTGACTGAGTGCTGCTTACCTACTACCTAGGTATTTCCCTGTGCAAAAAGAATGCCTAACAAATAGACCCGCTGGCGTTATATATGCTTGATCCAGTTGCGTCTTAAAAATGTGTGCAATAAGGACAATTTAAAGCAAGGGTCCCTGTCCAAACTGTTGCCAAAGTGTTTTCTAATGCCGTAGATGTGCTCTGCAGTTCACTACGTACTCAAGGAACAGTTAACAAAACTCTTATTCACCAACCCACAGATAGGGTTGGCAAGTGACTGACAAGTTCTGCTCGCTGACACTTCATCAGCGTAATTATTGGAGGTCAAAGCAGTGACAGTGTAAACTGATAATTATTCATATACAACACTGGGTGGATAATTGGTTGGGTTGTCTGTCAAGGTAAACATTGAAAGTGTGTGAATGGAGCGGAATATTCTCATGGGTACATTTTTTCCCCTTTAAGGGCCTGATTCAAAACCAGTTAAATTTGGTGACTCCTGAATTTCAGTAGATCTGGTATCAAGATCTGAAAAGTGCAGGGTGCCCAGGTTTATCTTTCTTTGGAGGGGGTGCAGAGAACACTATAAGTGGTTTATCTCTGCAACACAATAGTGGCATGTGTTTGCTCTACAGTTTGCTTGTTTGTTTAAACTACTGCTCATTTCCACATACGTGACATCAATTCATTAGCTTCTCCATAAGGATTGCCAATTGCAGAAAATCTTTCTTCTCAGGGTACTGATCTTCTGTTCCCTTAAGTACCACACTCACCCGCCTTGTTGGACCTAGACCTAGACATGGTAAAGGTGAATTACGAGACTGAAAATGCGTATTTCCTGTCCCTGTACATTCTTAGAGTCCTTGAGAATTTTTATGATCACTGCCCCAAGGCTAAAGAGCGTGCATTGGGGTTTTTCTCTCACTGAAACTCATAAGGATGAAGTTTAATGTTTGCTTGACAGTACTTCATGCAGAGACATGTAGGATCTGGGCTTGTACAGGTTCAGAGTGTTATGGACAATTGAATCCACCCTGGCTTTCAGAAATGTGTTTAATGTTCATTCCTAACTTATATTTCTCACTGATATTTCAGTTTAATAAAGAATGTCCAGCTGTAACATCTATCATTTAGAATTTAGGAATAGAGAAGTGTGACTTCTAACAGAGGTTTCTTCTGCAAGCAAACTGCAAAGAAAGGTTGTCAATTTTATGTAGTCTTCACAATTGTCATCTGAGCCTGCCTAAATATTCACACGTTTAACTATTCCAGGAGTTATAGCATTGAAACTCAAAAACTCAGTTGCAAATGGCTGTAGAATTGAAATGTAAACTGGAGAGTCTCCTAATCTATCTTCTGTAAATAATGTTTTCAGCATGAGTGGAGGGAGGGGAGAAACTTGAAGAATGACAAGCTATTAGCATTCAACTTACAAGTCGTTGTCACTGTGCGTGATATTAACAATGTTTTCTTTTCTTGGAACGTCAAAATCCCAATACAAGTATAGAAAAGGAAAGCATTTAATTCTTTTTGTTTGTCCTCTACTGAAGAAGCTTAGTTCTTGATGACCTGAGCAGTTTTACAGTTCAGAAGTAATCACTAATGTTAGCAAATTCAAGGAAATTGAGATTTGCCAACTGGCATGTTCTGAAAAACTGGGTCATATAGTAGCATGGTGCAAATCCTCAAACCAGCCCGGGATAAAGATGTGACAGGTACTACCACTTCTAGACTTACTCTAAAGCTAAATGTCTAATGGCAAGCGCTCTGTGAGAGAACTTTCTGTAAGTCAGTCTGATAGATGTTTATCTCTAACGGCAGCTGCTAAAGCGCCTTGGCTAAATAAACATTTGGTGTAAGTCAAAATGGATCCAGATCGGCTCTTCTGCCCTTTTGGATGCAGTTTTAATGACGCAGTTCTTCTACTAAATTTTTTTAAAGAATAGAATTTGTACAAAGCAGTTCAATGTTTTTTCCTTCTTCTTCCTGGCGAGAAATATTCTTAAATTAGACTCATTAAAAATCTATTGTATTGCTGAGAGTGCACATACTAGACTTCTTTTTCTCCACTAATGTGAAGTGGGAGAAGCAGAAGTATCATTATATTAATGGATTGCGGAGAATATACTCAACCACCACCCAGCTTACAAAGGAAAATGTAACAGCATATGAAACTATGATAAGAGGAATCTAGCTGCATAAGGCTGTAATAAAACTATGATAAATGCAATCAAGCTGCATATCACTGTGACGGGTAATTCCTAACTGAGTCCACCTATCAAAACCCTGCTGTGCTTTGGTAAGACAAATAAGACATGGAAGCCTGCCCTGAACACTCAGTGCTGATAATGCATTGGTGGTGTGATTTCACTCAGTAGCAGACAACTTCTAAAGTGAACCAGAACATGTGTGTGGTGGAAATGATGAGATCTACAAGTATTTCCCTCCAAATTCCACATATTAAATCTTGCTGTTAAACAGGAGAAACAATTTATTGGCAAGTCAGTGCTCTCTTAATTTCAATTATTCTTTAAAACATTTTTATTACATCTAAAAGGTCAGACAACTTTGATGCTTACCTGTTTAACAGTGTAACTTGTGTGCATTGAAAGATGTAAGATTAGCATCTTACACTGCACATTCATGGCATGAAAAAATATTCTAAGAAAGAAATTAACAAATTATGCTGGATTAGGGTCCTGATAATTTTATCTTTCTAATCTTGTCTATGAGAAAGAAGGTAAGAGGAAATTAGTGAAATATATGTGAATCATCAATCATCATGAGAACAATTTGGTCCTATAGGTATAGATCTGTCATAATATCCATTTTCTCTGTCATGTTTATCTGTCGGTATGTGTGAAAAAAAACAATAGTAAGAAGGGTTACAGAAATAAGCTAACTAGCAAACTTTAAATCCCTGACTTAAGGGAGATTATTACCTGAATGGTGGGACTAAGTGCCAGGACAGCTCCTCTTATGCAAGATGAGGCATCCTAATGAGATATTGTTTAATATTTGAGTGATGAGAGAAAGGTTTAGTTTCACCCAATGTAAACCAAAAATATTTTAAAGCGAAGAGTTATTTCACAAAAGTTTGTGCATTATCTAGCTTTTCTTTTTGCAAAGACAAAGTGAATGTTTTTCCTGATTTCAAACAAGCATAACTTTGTTATGTCACAGAGTATCTATACACATCACCTCGGTGTCTAAAGGAAAGCTTTAAAACCTGGATACTATTTAAGTCCTACGTAACTCTGCAAGCTGTGATAATGAGACCCACAGTTAAAGAGAGCTTGAACTGACCCTTCTGCTTAGTTTGGTTTCATCCTAACTTCTCGAGTAAAGGGTCTCCTAAAGAGAGAAAATGGAGTTTCTCAAAGAATATGTAAAAATGATGTAATGCTTGCATAAGCTTCCTTTTATCAGCGTCAGGTGATCCTGCTGATCCTCATTTATGAGGAGAGGAAGCAATAATGAGAATAAAATAGTTTCTGTAATTATAAGTGGTAATACAAAGATCTTCTCTCACCAACCATATGAGCCATTTGAGAAATCAGAGCATCAGTAAGGGAGTACCTCACTTGGAAAATGGAAAAGACTTAAAATGTTAGACTGAAATAGATTAATGATTGTGGTGAGCCAAACTTACTTAGGTGGCATACAATATGTATTGGCTTATAATAATGTCATTTGTGTGATAGCGTAAGATAATGGTCAGGAAAATAGCAATGAACATGAAAAATGAGTGTTTCAAGGCCATCACAAAACTCTGAAGAAAATTGGTTTATAAATGTAGATAATACAGTAACGCAGGCGCACAAACAAAGGTCCCACCAGAACATCTTCAATAAAACCTGAAGTTCCCCAATCTCCCCAACTTCCATCATCCAAGACATAATGGTTTTAGCACTTGAGTTTATATTTGGAAATGAATGAAGATGCAATTTTCTGGCTTGCCAGTCACTCCTCGGTCTTGATTCAAACTTGGGAGGGTGGGGGGGGTGGCAGGAAGGCAATGATCATCCGTTTACTTACTTGTAACTGTTACCTTGTAAAATGAGATCAACTTTTGCCTATTTAAAAACCTCTGTATTAGGTATAGCACAAGCAAGCTGGATATGTAGTATCCTCTAAAGACAGATGTGTTCCTTTATACTATTATATGCAAACACCATTAACATCAAAATAACATGCATTAAAACAAAGTAATATTGGTGAAAAAGAACACTCTGGTTTCCAAAGGCGAGACATCTTCAGGGTCCATATCGTGAAATTCAGGGAGACAAAGACCATTAAGAGTTTGCATGCTGGTGAAGATTTTGATTTTTATTTCAATCAGCAAATGCAATAAACATGCCTAAGACAAAGCTTTTTCTTCAAATATGCAGTTAATCCAGTTCCTCACCTCTGTTTGCTAGTCACAGTCAGCAGTTTCCCAATTAAACTTCTAGCTCAGTACTGTTTTTATAGCAAGGAACTTGCATAAAAGAGTAGTGGGAGATTTTCAAAGCACCCATGCTAATTAGGTGTCCAGCTCTCACTGATTTTGAATAGGAGCTAGGTCCTTAAGAACTCTTTATGCCTTTGAAAATTTCTCTGTTCTACTTGCACAGCCTCTAGCATTCAAAGGCTTCAAGTCCAAAGAAAAGCTGAGACAGTGCCTCATGCCTGGTCTAAATTACCCTTCATGTCAGATCTACTTTTTACAGTTGGAAGATTTCAAAAGCATAGCCTATGTGTTGTTGACAGAAAGAAACTTTAGGACTATTAATATTTTACACATTAACTCCTTACCTGCTACAATGCCTGCTTTTGTGTAACTTAAAACGTGGTTTCAGTAGGTCTGTGTGAATTTAACACATTTGTCCTTGAAGGGCTGCAGCACTGCTGCTGAATTCTCAGTGACGAATCATATTCTGAAACATAATATCAAGTCAGAATAACAGATTTAAATGATTTTACTATTTCTAAAACTATGACTCAATTACAAGGCAAGTAGGGACTTGGTTATTCCATGCTCAAATGTGCAAGATTTAATATCCTATATTTAAAAAAATGCACGTAGATGTATTATGTGCCTTTTAAAACTATTTTACTGGCCAGTAGTTAACAACTATTTCCCCAAGATTCTGAGTAGTATTCTACTCATTCTGAAAAACTGATCAGTTATATATATAATTTTCTTGAGTCTTTTCAGCAAGCTTTTTCTAGGAAAGCATTTTGTTTATCGTAATAGCTAAAGTGAAGTACAGCAAAGTGAGTGTTCACTGGCAGATACTGTTGATGCAGCAAAGCAAAATTTGTTCACCTCTGACTCTTAACTGGGGTGGGACTTCTTGAATTCTGGGATAAGGAGAAGGGGAGAGAGAGAGAAGGGGGGGAAATGGGAGAGAGATCCCTGTTCTGCATGTATCACTAGTAAGAGGTAGTGATGATTAGGCCTCTAATCCTGTGTATCTTAGTAAGGGTACAACTTGCAATAAAATAGAAATTGTAAGTCTAAATGTAATTCCGCACCACTGGAAATGACACAAGAGTGCTCCTCATTTTTGACTGGTGAAATTCCTCTAAAATTTAGAAGACAAGACTGCACTTAGTTAGGATCTAAACCCAAGTAGGAATTCTTATTAATGCCTGGTTGAATGCCTTACTGAACAAAACATAATCACAGAGTACATCGTGTGCAATCAAATTAGAAAGGATCTTGTTCTCCAATCTGCTTGCCCATCTATGGTGAAGTAATTGCTTCTTTAGAACGAAACGTTAATAATGGCTCTTTATGTACAAAATAAAATCCTTCAGTTACAGCATTCTATTAATCCAGCTGCTTAGAACAACTCAGAAAAATTGAAGTCTCTGGTTTTATGTCAGACGGATAACCTAAAGCATCTCAGAAAGTTAGCTGCAGTTTGAGTGCTTTTAATTTCAGTCAGAACAAGGAAAAAGAAAGCTAATAAAAACAGTTTCATGTTTTCTTCTGATCTTAGTCAATATCTCGAATGTTTCCGTTGGTCTAGAAAATGACAGCAAGAACTCCAAACAAACAATAAAAGCTCAATACTATTATTTCCCACAGATAGAGTAACTGGCATTTAGTTGGTATATCCCAGTTGTAACCTCAGCTATTAAGAAACAGGTAAAACTCGATAAAAAACTATGAATGGTGAATGCTAATAAAGAAGACACAAAACAGAAACAACACATGGAAAGAGTCCGACAGCTAATGGACAAAAATTGTGAAGTTTGAAAGCGGCACAAAACCGTGAAAAGCACTCACTAATTCAGTCTCCTTCCTTGGATTTCCTAAAAAGAGTACTTGATGTGCAATCAGTCACAGTGATGGGCAGCTTTCTGCAACAGCTTTGACTTCTGCTACCCAGAGGTCCTTCCAGAAGCTGGCCACACAGCTTTCCAGAAGCCTCTGATCTCTCTTCTCACTTGTGGCCATGTGTTTAAGAGAAGTCTTCTCCAGGCCAGAGGAATAGCGTCTTGCGGCACAGCCATAAATAGACTGAAAACCTTTGTGTTCCTCAGGACAGTGACAAACATTAATCAAGTCTCTGATTACTTTTACAGGCGTCTTCAGTGCACATGCTTACCCACTGGTGAAACCGCCTGTAAGATTTACGGTTCTTCTACACGCACTCTTGAAAAACAGCCTAAACATGGAACAAGAGTAAGAATGATAAGGTGTGGAACTACCTTCTTTGTGACCATGAGGTGATCATTCTTCCTGCAGTTTTCCAACCTGCAATGTCTGTTCTGAAATAAAGTACAGACGATTGCTTGAGGACTACGCAAGAGATCTGGATTTGTCTTTTACCCTCAAGTTTCCAAAATAAATTGAATGAAATCTCAGCAGTAGCTGCCTTTACAAGCATAAAGAGTACACAGTATTCCAGGCCAGAGTTCAGGGAAGGGTAGAGAAACAAGAAGTCTTTTTCTTTTTCTTTTTAGGACATTTTTGCATTTGCTTGCGTCAAAGATTGCCCTCAAGCCTACAGGAAAGTATTTTATGACTTCCTTGTAACATTTTATGTTTTTTAGAAAATATTGCCTCTGTGTTTGACCTGACATTAGGAAAAGTAGTATTTCCATTTCCAGTTCTGTTTCATTTGTCTTCCTGAAATAAGGAAATTGAGAGCATCCTTGCAGGAGGTATATTATGCAGACTTCATCCGGGAATGCAACTGCATTGCAATGATTTTTCAGGAAATATGCAAAAGCCTTTGTAGCAACATTATTCTTCATCACACTTGCAAGCTGAAATAGAGCCTTTCTAGCCTTGGTAGTTATTTAAACACAGCCGAGTATTTAACAAGTTGTCACAATCTTTAATCTTTCTAAGAGATCAACTGTAAAAGTGTCACAAAAGACACAAAAAGCGCAGCAAGTAAGAACGCGCTTAGATTGGCTCTCTAGCAGATGTCCTCTCTCTATATACAAGATCACCAATGATGGATACCATATCCCTGAGCATCTTTTATTTTTCCAGAAGCTTGGGTAGCAAAAAGCCTCGTGCTGGAGCTGTGCATGACACCAGCAACTCCGGTTTTGGAGGCATAGTCTGTCATAAAAGCAAGGAAAGAATGCAGAGGTATTAACTGATGGCAGCTCTCCCCATTCGTCAATTTATTTTAAAGCAAGCTGAGGTTTAATCTCACCTAACTGATACAAAGATCATAATACAGAACATTTCCTACATCTGCACTTAGAGAGTTTCTTTTCCTTTTGACAACAGAGGGGACCTTGGAGAACTCTGTCCTTAATTTGTGCTCTATGCAAAGGGAGGTTTTGGGTATCTAGGTCGAAGAGGAGAGTTCACTTAAGCATAGTGGCCTGCTTCTAATTTGACTTTCAGGAGATGGCATATTTCAGTCACAGGATACTCTGGAACAATCTTGATAGCTGTAAGATTTAAAATTCAAATTGGTTCTTTCATGCATATAGTTTTAAAGGCTATAAGCAATAGTATATCATTGTTCACTTTTTTTTCTTCATTTAAATGCATTCTGGGAGTAGACTTTAAAAGGACATGCTGATCAAAATTATGTGGGTTTTAATCTTGAAATTTAATTCAAGTTCACTGAATACAAGTGAAAAAATAACACAAGGCCTCAGCATTTAAATGCTAAGAGCACCTTTCAGTCTCATGTGCTGTAACCTTTCATCCAAAAGTGCTAATCCATATGAATCTTCACACAACATATCATGCTATAAGTAATGAGCAAAGGAAATCTTCGGGAGTTCTGTGCCCTATTAGTGACTTTTCATAATAAAAAAATAGGGTTTTTATAAAATGTTTCAGTCCAAGAAAAAAAAAAAAAGAATGGTCTAAAAATCACTTCTTGGCATGTGGCTAGAATTGTAAGTTGTCTGATTTCTTTTGCTTTGTTTTGTTTTTATTTACTTGAAGGGATTCTTGATAAGTCTGAAAAGTAGCACATTCTGTTTATTACTTTCACTACAAGAAAAACTTTTACCTTTTTTATACCGCCCCGAGCAACTGGCATAAAACAACAAAGGTACCACAAGTGAACACGTTTCAGTCAAATGTACATCAGTTAAATGTACATTCAGTTAAATATACCATCTCCAAGGGGAAAAAAATTCATATAGGTAAAAATTTTTCAAATGCAGGGAACTTTTGTTGCTTCAAACTATTAAATTGATAATAAGTTTAACACTAAAGGAAAAAAAAGAATTGCAAAAGGGATTTACTTTTATTGTTCTGATGTTTTGAGGACACTGACTTGTCTTATTTATCTGGAACACAAAACAGTTTAAAATGTGATAGCTTTGTGTTTTCCTCTACTTGTTCCAGAAGAATTTTTCAGATCTCAGAGTGGGGGATGTGGGGAAGAAGGGAAGGAGGTGAAGATGGCAGGGCAGTATCACCAATTCAATTTAATCTTAAATTCCAAAAAGCTTTTCAAAATCAAATAAAATATAGAGGGGAAAATTAGCATAAGAATCACCAGTAATAAAAGTAAAGAGAAAGAATAAAGTAATTGCTTTCCACCGAAGTTTAAAGCAAAGCAATAACAGAGAAAATACTGCAGCTTAGAAAATGATTTGCCATTGCGATGATTCATTTCTAGTCTGTAATAGGTTTTATTTCCTTGCTTTGCAGTAATGCATTCATTACATGCCCAATTTAGAGCAAAGTTAGCCACAGAATTCTTTATAAATATACAAGAGAGTCACTCTTCAGCTCGTCTTCAATGTTACATCAGCATGACAGACAGTATCAGTGTAGCACAACAATGAAGTGTGGACAGTGCTGTCCTATTAGCTGAAAGAACAGGTAAACACGACAAGAGTTCGTTGTATAATTGATTACTCCGGAGTCTAGTCCTTTTGGAGGCAGCAGTAAAACGCTCATTGTTTTGAATGAGTTTCATGGCACATGCCTATGTTTTCCAAACGCCTGCCCGGTATTACGATTAGTGTTGTAGTAGCAACGTTAATCTGAGGGACGTCCTTGTGTTTAGGTACATGCCACGTGCTGTCGATCCAAACATGTCTAACTCCAGTCAAGTTACTCATAGGAATAACTGGTAAGACCCTGCTGATCTAGTAACACTTTCACACATCCTTTGTGTTATGTATAAAGTGGGGTAAAAGTGTGTCCATTTAAGTCAATGAAACAACATCACAGGCAGGTTGGCTTGGCACTAGCTAAACCAGTTGGTAAAGTACCACCATAAATTCTTACCCACTTAGTGGTTACTGTTAGTAACATCAGTTTGCAGAATCGGAAAGCCAGCAGAGCTTGCAAACCCTTTTCCAAAGGTACAATCTCATCTAACTAATGCGGGTAACCGAACTTTCTCATTCTTAAACTCTAGGAATGTTGTGAGTTTTTTATGGTAAACACACCTAGTATCCTTGTGGTCCATAGATACGGTTTTGATAGCCTATAAAAAGGGAGGCTTTGGCTTCTCAGTTTAGCTTCCCGAGGCAGACAGACAGCAATTGCTTCAAGCAGTTTTCAGAGGCATCTTTATTGACTGCCTATGAAACCCTCACGTTTATGTTCATTGCGCTGTTCTTTAGGGACCTTAAAATTCAGGTGAAATCTGTGTACATTTGTAACCACATCCAAAACACCACATTTTGTCAAGTGAGTGCATTATAACAACTCACTTCCTGTTAAAGAAACTTCTGAGATGAATCTTTTGTTTCAGGAAGCTTTTAAAGAACCTGCTTTTTACAGGATAGCAATTGTATGATGTATATGTACCAACCTGTAAATATGAGGAAAGTAGAATGTATTTTTACAGATGAAAAGAAAAAAAATCATTATAAAATACGTCACTCAAATAAATAGTAAAGAAAAATTTAGATTTTGCCACTCCTAACATGCCATTGTTTACTGCCCTAAAATGCTTCCTTACATCACTGTCACTTTCTAAGAATTGCGTATTGGAGCAATAATATGAGGAAACAAAAAAATTGGTCTTGAAATGTCATTGTCAGAATTAAACCGATATATTTTCTGGAATACAGCAGTGATGATAATATAACACTGCTGAAGTCAATGGCAGAATTGTCCCTGAGTTCAGTAAGTCCGAGGTTTTCATCTCAGGGCGTCTCATTTTAATGGTTCTAAGTATTCATTTTCTACCCTAAAATTATATATTAAGAAATTCAAGCATTTAGTTATTCTCACACGCAGACCAGGAGAGCAGGCCAGCTGCCATCTGAAAAACATTATGACTACTGGAAACTTGTTTCCAAAATATAAGTTGCTTAATTGGTGTTTTCACTTCAGCAAAAACAAACGGGTTTAGAGCTTTCTCTTTGAAGTTTTGTTTATTTCTGCACAATACAACAGATGGAAGTGATATTCACCCCACTCATCACTAAAGCAGGAGGATAGAGGCTTATTTTGATAAGTCTACCAGTTGAAGTTTACAGCTTCATCAAGAACATATTCTAACTTCTGGTATCATTTCTTGAACAACTTACAGCGTTGTGCATTGTGTTAGCTCTGGGAAATATTCCGAATTTCAGAGACCTTCTCTCCACTAATTTAGAGTGGATGCAGTTTGAAAAGTAAAATGCCTTTCTAATAAGAGGCTGCAAAGTCATAGCAAATAAACACAGTCAACAGTGCACAAAGTGACACATCCGTGGCCATGTACACCTTTGTGGGAAGGTACTGACTCTTAATTAGTTGCCTAGGAATTTCTGCTATTTGACAAAGTCTTTTTGCAGCAGCTTGTCTACAAAATGGAAATGTTTAAACTTCATTTATTGAAAAAAAAATCCACCGGAGGTGATATTAACCTGATCTGTTGCACAAAAGCCACTGAATCTTCTGCAGTTCCTGACTCCAGGCATCAAAACAGGAAATCAAACAATGGAATGCAAAGGACAGCGGCGTTATGTCCAACTTTGATTCTTCCCTTAATTCCACTTCACTTGTGATTCATATGTATCAAAGGCAGTAATTCGGTTTTTCTCAGCAGTCAACAAATTCATATAAATCAAATCAGCATCTCCCATAGCTCAAAGCTATTAAAAGGACTGGACAAGTTATTAACTGTTAATGTTCTTCCCAGCAGTGGACAGTAAATTACATTCTAACGAGTATGCCATGAAAAGAAGAAACATGATACATTATTGGACCATTTGCCTAGATTTGAGATGTTATGAGAGAGGCTAATAATAATGTTTTGCTGTATAGCTGTAGAATAAGTAAATGTAACAGAGAAAGAAAAACAAAAAAGTCAGGGAAGCAAACTGAAATAATTACGCTGCATTGTGATGGGACACAGTATTGCGCATAGAGCGATGAGCTATTTTTCTCAGTTATGTAGAAATGCTGAAGATACTATTTTAACAGTTAAAGCTATAGAAGTTTAAATATAATAGCAAAGTGATATTAAGAAATGGAAAAATAAGCTAACTATTAATAACAGTATCATTATAGCTATATATATTTGGCTGTAGAATGCTATTGCCAGGAAAGGTGCAACCTCTGCACTTGAGTCAGCTAAACACGTCCAATATCAGGTACCAGAGCAGTAAAACCAGACAAAGGCATGCAGCTCTAGGTGACCCAATAAGTACTGCTGATTTTTATGCCTGTGAAAACTGTAGAATGGAAGAAACTTGCACTGTGACTTCGTGAGCATTTGAGAGAACATTCAAAAATCAAGTTGAATTCTCTGAAACTGAGCTTGATGAAACAGGCGGAGTGATATAGAGCTGAATAAGTATTTTTCTTCCTGGAAATGAGAGATACGTGGCTAGTTACTTTTCTGTACTAATGTAGTAGCAGGACTGTTCTTTACAACTAAGTGAATGTTCAGTGTCTCCTTGAAGTTGTTATTGTATTTCCTGATTTAGAATCTGGATCTGCAACACAGTGGGTATCTGTTTCTATTCTTTTGGTAGAAGAAAAGCAACTGTTAGTGACTGTGTGTGCTGTCAACAGCACAGCTGAGTGCTTCCCCTTAGGCTCACTTTATGGCTAGGAAATTTTATATGGACAGCTGTATATTTTGCTTTGGTTTGATTTGTTTTCTGATGTTGATCTTTACTGACTCTTCCCTACAGTGTATCCTTGAATTTGAATGAATAGACAGTTTATTGTGGAGGAAGAGGAAGAATATATGGAAATGACAGAGAGGAGGGGAATTGGAAGGCTTTATGGCCTTTAAATTCTGCCATAGCAATTTAAATTCTAACCAGAGACTCTATTTATTATCCTGTCACCACCTGTCATCCTGATGAGTGTAATGATTAAAGTGCGGTACAGTGCATGATACATATGTACTTCCTTTAAACTCAATAGCCTCTTCTTAGATCAGTGGCTTTTCAGTAGGTCTTTCATTTTTTTTTGACATGTTAATACTGGTTTTTGTTTTAACTTTAGAAATAGTTCATAAACTACATGTCTACAAATTTTACCAGGGAGCATCTTTTTAAAAAACGTGTAATGATCATTTTTTTGTAGAGGGATGGCACATTTTCTAAATGTTTTGTTTGCAAAATACCTGTTAATAAAAAACCTCAATATGTAAGAAACAACAGAAAGAAACTTAAAATCACCTGTTTTATTAAGAAAGAACTTTTTGTAACAATGTAGATTAAACATGTTTTGGCACATTTCAATACTCTCGCTCACAGAGCTGAAACATTAAATGCCGTGAAACTCAGCTGGAAATCTTTATTTTCATACTCTTACAAACTTGATGGATTAGGAAGCTATGGTTGACCTTTCAGGGGAAAAAAATTATGTTTTTTTCAGCAGCGTATGTTGTGTCCCCACTGAAAACCTTATGTATCTGGTATGGAGAAATCATATACATGATTTCTGTTCGAGAACACTTATATGCTTTTATTTCTGTTTCTTTTTTTCTTTATTACCATTTGCATATGATCACTTTGTGGGCATGTATTTTTCCCATGTAGATAGAGGACAATAATGCTATTTTTTTAATGAAAAAATCACTTTATCTGCAACTCTGCATCTTCAACTATCAAATATAGTTTAGGTGTGATGACGGAGGTTGAGAAATGTCACACGGGAAGAGTAGCAAATACCACCTGATGTAAGGGCCCCTAAAATAAGAATAAATTCAAGCTGAGCTACATAAAATGTAAATACGAGCATATTACCCATAGAAAGGTCATTTTTCACCATTCATTCTGGAACGGCACCCTGATGGGAGGAAAAAAAGCCATCTAAACAAAACCAGCTTGGTTTGTATCCTTGGGTTTGCGAATCATTATTGTTGGGATACCTGTTTGTAGAGACAGAAATAAGCTAATGAAGCTAAATGGATTGCTGGGATGCAGACCTCTCTCATGAGCCAAAGACCACTACGCAGGGTAATGAAGCGACTTTTTGATTTGCAGTCAATTGCTAAGAAGAATCATTGCCAGCTGTCCCATGAGGAGATAAGGGGCCTGTTTTCTGCCTAATTGTGTATCATGGCTTTCACCCTAAAGAGGTCTTCCTTCACAGATTACTGATAGCTGCGCGCAGTTGCTGATGTTTTCCGAGGTAATTGGACTGTATTGATCTGAGCATTAGGGAACAGAGTTGTAGTGACAGTCCAAAGAACTGGCAAAGCCAGCAGCCACAGAATATGTTTTGAAATCTAACATTTCTCACCAATGTTAGTTTTGTGTCAGATAAACGTCTTATTTTTTAAACTCTTCTTAGTTGTCATTGCAATGATGTACATTTGGAAGGAAAAATCCACATGCAACATGACAACAAACCTGAAAAAAGCAAACTGGTAACGATCTGTGAAAGGAAATTGTAATTAAGTTTCTCATTAATTATTATTACTTCTATGAACATTTCATGTCTGAACACTAGCTTGTAAGAAAATCTCTGTCTCCTAGAGCTGTGAGGCAAAGGCTTTCCATTAGCCATCATACCCTGCATAATGAGTGGCATTGCCAATAAAACACAGCAGACTTCAAAGTTACTCAATCAGCAGTCTGAATAATGAGATTTTGCACAAAAACATAAATAGTGAGCATGCAACAAAAGCAATGAGGTGATTCATAACATTTTCTTTTAAGCCACCACAAACTGAGAAATTGAAGGGAATTTAATTACACTTTATAAGTTATATACAGCATTCCACAGATTCCTTAAAAATCAGAATGGGTCAGAGCACTCAGTGCTTTAGAAGAATCTGAATTTCAGGAATAGCAACAACTGCTAAGAAAAAGCTTTATTGGAGTCTGTAACTTCTTGGTGGAAAACATCTGTCAGATATTTCTTATAATAAATCAGAAGAATTTGACAAACATGCCCCTTTTAGAGATCAGGCCCTGGTATACATTGCTGCTTACATTTTAAACTTACGTTTTAAAAATATATAATATAATA
>NW_010429498.1:0-9151 GCF_000710305.1 Buceros rhinoceros silvestris
ATTTTGGGATGCCACCGGACGAAAAAGTTACAATTTGCCACTGACTAGCTCTGGCAATGCTCTTCCAAATTTCCTGGCCTCTCTGACTCCCATTCGTAAGTTCCTTGATCTCCCTATGTATTGCACAGTCAACTCCAAATTACCTGTGGGTTGTCTATCCAGGTGGCTGATAATCCATCTATGCCAGGATGCAGAGCCAGCTCAGATCTAACCAAGCTTATCAACTCTTATGTAGTGCTGCTGCTTGGGCCAGCTGGGATTTAGTAGAGGAACAATCACCTCTATACCAGGAAGAGCCCAACCTAAAGTACCTGTATATGCATGGAGTCTTCTGCGCTGACCTTGCCTTGACTTTCCTGCCTTGGTGACAGTGGGTTGCAAGCAGAGAAATACACAGACTCTCCTGTGTGGAGACAGCATTGCTCCCGAGCTGAGCTGCTGAGGCTGGCTGGTCCAAGAGAGCTTCTGAGGTGTCACTGAGACATTTTGGCACTGGGACCCTAGTGCTTTTTGCTATACCTGTGCTGATTTTGTTGACCATGCCTCACTTTAGGCACCTACATTTGCAAATCCTGCGTGACTTGCCCAAGGACACAGGGCAAAGAGAGGCACAGCTCGAATTCAGGCCTCCTGTCCCATGGCCCAGGTAAAATTGGTGAGAATCTCCCACACTAACCTGGAGCTCTGTGGGGTTCCTCATAGCATGCACTGACATGGGATTCGGCTGGAAGAATTGCTGTTACTGTTGCTATACGGTACATATGATTTAAAAACTTTAGAAAAAAAAAACTTATTTTTAACTCTCATTTACTCCCTGTTTTCCTCTTTCTTTTATTTCACTTTGAAGTACAGGAAACTTGCATCAATCCTAAAGCAAAATACCAGTTTAAAATATCATACTCAGACATGCAGGCCAAAGCAGATGCTGACGACTCGTAGAGCAATTGCATCTGGATTCATTTAATATTATGTCCTCATATTTTTACGCTCAGTTTTTACGTTTGTCGGCAGATTACTTATTTCCCAAATGTGCTATTTCTGGATTGGACCTTACAGTCATGGCACAGTGCATGAAACCTACTTTGGGAACACGGGATGCTCAAGCCGTGTGACCCACAAGTTAGCCTCATGGGGTGATATAAGAAAAAAATACTCACAAAATGTGGGTCTTTCACATTACATAGGCAGGAAAAGCGTATGTCTGTTTTCATCAGTGAGTCCCTGGGCTGGATGGCTAAGAAATTTTCTATTTCATCTTGGCGCCCAATGGTGACCTCAGTGTTTTCAAGAAGAGCAGAACAAATAGTTGATAGAAAAAGGAGTTAAAGTAGCCTTACTGAACAAATAAATTGGCAAGTGTATCTAATAATTGCATGGGTTCAGCGTTTTTCTGCGATAAATGAGTAAACTTTAAATGTATCTCTGAGATGTACTATCACAGGCATTGCCATGGGCAAGTTTTATCCAATGATGAAACAGCAAGGCCTTGTGAGATAAAGATGATAGAAGGGGTACTATCAGGTGGCAGCTGGGTAATTACAACTCTCTATTTGGGCTCTGTAGTGATGCTGCATGTGATAAGTGGAGAATAATGAAGAAAAAGGAGTAGTGATAATACAGGAGCTAAATGGTAGAAAATAGCCTATCATAGCCCACAGCCCTCTGAGTGCCTATGGGGACTTTGAACTATCTTCTTCAGTTTTCAGCCACAGAAAAAATACTCTTTCTTTCTTCTTCCTTTGCTAAATTTATGTCTGGTGGGACAAAAGAGAAAACTGAAAGGAAATCAAGGGTATGCGAAGAGAATATGACCTTTGCAAATAACACTGAAGGTCACTGTGTAATTATTCTAAAATAAAAGTATCCTGTAATCTTGTCTGTACCCACAAAAGATGTAAGACCATTTTTAAATGTGATTCCAAACAATTTTGTTGGGGATCATGGTTTATGAAAGGTCAGCTGAAGTATTTCTAATTGTATCTTGTCTAGCTCTTTGCTCACAGGAACACCAGAGCCATTTATTATGACAGAGTCAAATTCTGATTAAAGTGAAAGACTGTCAAAAGGCAAACTCATCACACATAAACAAAAGCACTGTTTCCTGAGTGAAGATTGGTTTTTGTAGCTTTTAAAAAAACACAGGAGGGGAAAACACCCTGGAACTGGTCACTGAAATTTAACACCAGTTTGTTTCTTTGGGTTTTTTTTCCCCTACAGAGAGTAATACCTACCATAGCTCCTGGTGAGCTTGGCACGGTTTGCCAGCTGTCTGGGTGACTCTCTCGGTGATTGTTTTTACTCCCTCGGGTAAGATAACAGTTCTATGGCACATCTTTCACTTGGGAGTCTGATACCTAAACGCCAGTTACACTGGGTGTGAGTACAGCGTGGGTGCATGCATGTACACATTCATACACAAGGGAACTACACATAAAATATCTGCTGCTTGAAGATGAGCCACACATGGTTATGCTTTTTTATTTTTTTAATACTTAGCTAAACAGGTGGAGTAAGAAGTGTACTGTGCATCAAACAGTTCTGAAACACTTGCAAAGCAGGTTATGAGCCTGGTGTAGTACAGCCAGGAACATCTAACACAGCTTCATATATGTTAGCGTCTTTTTTCTTCTTAGGACACAAACTCTGCATTACCATGGATCTGATGCTGATGCAATGGGGCACCTCATGTCACAGAAGGTGGAGCTGTGTCAGGACATTGTTGGAATGCAGAATGAGTCTCTTTTAGGAACAAAAAGATTCAAAATGAGACATTTCTTAGCATAGTAAACGGTGATGTTTATTGACCTAGACATTAGTGAAGCTAGTAGTGAAATCAAGGAAATTTTGTATAGTCCCTGGATTTGAGAGGCTTGTAGCTTGTTGGTAAAACCGAGAAAAACCTGTCCAGAAGTATGACAAAAGCACTTATGCATTACAGATATGAATGGCATGTAATAAAATATTTACAACTGAACAGAATGGTCGTTTATAGGCTGAAATACCACAACTGAATAAACAAGGGAATTCACACACACACATATAAAAAAAACCCTTTTTTGAAGTATATACCTTGCAATTATTTCTATTATATGATTAAATTATTATGTCCATTCCAAATTTTAAAAATTCAAATTATTACTATCTCTGGTGAGGTACTGAAATGACTCACACCAAGTCCAATCCTTTCTCTAATTTCAGATAAAGGTCCTGGTAAAAAATAGATATATATCACAAATCAGAAGTTCACAGTGGAAAGAATTATTAAGCCATCTCAGACAGCAAGTGTGGTTTCTCATTATTGACTGACTCCTACTCCCCTGGAGTAATGGAGTTTTGTCATTGACCTACAAGGACTTATTTATGTACAGGCTGTGTGGTGCTTTGGCCACGTAAGTGAAATACAACTTTGACCATACAGTTCTGCAGTGGTACCCAAACGGTGAGATTCCCTAGGACAGGATTCATCTCACCTACCTTTACATACCTAATAATTAGAAATCTAAGTCTGAGTTAGCCATCCTGCTTCTTTTTTCAGCCAATAGGGAGAAACTGGTACGTTCAGAAAGAAAATTATGCAACCTGTTTCAGACATCCACCTTAAGGATGGATCAATCATCCTCTGGAAATAGCTATTTCTCATGCCTAAATGCAAAGGAAGACTGGGGTGATTGGCTTGGACATTTAACTTTTAGATGACGGAAGACAGGTGAAACTAATTGCATTCTGACTTTAAAGAAGATTTGTGCCCACTGAGATCAAGACAGGTCTCTATATTTGGATATTTCTTCCATCTTAAATCATGCTAAGTGCTTCCCAAACCACAGTAATGAATAACCTTATTGACGTTCATCTCAGTCACTCTGGCTTGCATTTCACTCACCTGTGGTTATACAAAGCTTACACAGAGCTTTTCAGGTGGCCTTGATGACTTAGGCAGTCCCCTGCTCCTTCTCCTAAACCCTATCCTCCATTGATCATTTGTGTGTCACGTAGTGAAGCCGATCAGGAACTGACCTGGCTGAAAAATGAGTAGGGGGAAAAACGTTGTTCTCTGTTCTGGTTCAAATGACCATACAACAGCTACACAGGAAAAATGGAAGAAATACCATAAAAGCAGCATCAGGGCTAGAAACTGCTTCCAGGCAGTCTCCATCATATCCCTTTCCTTTCTGTCATCCATTTTTCTGGACTCAACATTTAAAACACTACCAAGGCGTCACCATCTTGCCTGGATCCCTGTAGTTTTCTCCTTATCATCCACACTGCTCTTCCTCTCTTGTCTACCCAGTGCAAGCAGTCCTTTAGGGTGGTTTCCCTCACCTTACTCCCTCTTTATGCAATCTACTTACTTTGGGGGAGCAGCAGAAAACAAATATTAAAGAATCAAGGGCTGTTTGCCCGTCCTATGGCTCAATAGCACTTTGTTGGAAGGTTCCAACAGTTCCTGAGACTGAAGATTCAAAACTTTTTCCTCAGTTGTGGTGGTGACATAATAACTGTCCCTACACTCACTCTGGCCAGTTTGGTCTGCTCTCCTGCTGCCCTTTGGTGGCCAGATGAAGTTCACAGTTATTAAACTAGTATGTCGACAAAAATGACAGAGCTAGCAGTGGTTGGGAGGGAAGAATCATGGAATTATAGAATCATAGAATGGTTTGGGTTGGAAAGGACCTTAAAGATCATCTAATTCCAACCTCCCTGCCATGGGCATGATCATCTTCCAGTAGATCAGATTGCTCAAAGCCCCATCCAGCCCAGCACTGAACATTTCCAGGGATGGGGCATCCACAACTTCTCTGGGCAACCTGTTCCAGTGCCTCACTACTGTTATAGTAAAGAATTTATTCCTAATATCTAGTTTATTAGGCACTGCAAAAGCAAATTTGGAAGAGGGGAATGGCAACTCCTGAAACGAACATACTGACTGCAGCAAACATACTGGCTGGCTCTGAAAACCCAGGGGTTTAAAGGAAGAACTGTCCCACAGACTGAAGCTTCTATTGGTTAGGGAAATTATTTTCATCTTGGGTAACCAGTTTCAAGGGCTGACATCGAATCGGCCCCTGGCATTGCCTGCTGAAATGGTGTACAGAGCAAAACTTGGCACTTCTTGACCTAGCGAGAAATTAACATTTTAGCTCAAATCAGGACTGCACTTTCCAAGTGAATGTCCTGGTCGTCCTCACTTGTTTTGGGCTTTGGTTCACTTGGTTCACATCACACTTTGGCACACATCAGCGGTATTCTTGTTGAGTGAACCTAACCCAGAAAATATGCTCCAGAAGAGCACATACAGTACTTCCACAGCTTATAGGCTTTCAGTCCCTAGGCCTGTGCTGCAGCCAGATTAACCCTCCCTTAAATGCACAAATGTGGGATACGTAATCCTTAGCATCGACTGTTCACCCTGCCAATCTTGCTCCCACAGGTCCAAATGACTTTGCCAATGGAGATGTATCCTTTATATTAACCAATGTGATCAAAATAATTTCTCTCTCTCTCGTATTTACCTTTCTTGCAAGACTTTGAAACGGTCAGACACCAACTGCCACTTTTGCAAAATGAAACAGAAATCAGAACCAGCCTTTGAGGCAGATGACCAAGGCCCGCTAACAAGTTTTAGCATTGTGGTCCTGATATAATCCTCATCAAAAATCAGTTTTCCCTGGCTGTTTGCAGTCTTAGAATGCACTCTTACTCATTGATTTCTAGTGCTTTAGTCCCCAAAATGTACATCCATTTTACATCACTTTTATACCTGCATATAGCAGTTTATAGATATGAAATCCTACACCTATACACTTGCTCGGTACTGCTTCCTCATTTCTTCTTTTCTTACCAGTTTCCTTTTACCTCCTGACAATACAAGGCCTATACCAGGGAAATGAAGCCAGAAATTGTCATAATTTTTAAGTGTATTCATAAAGGCGGGAAATAATCTGTTCCCCGTGTCCCCGGTAGATCGGATAAGAATTGATGAGCTTAAATTTCTGCAAAGGGGATTTAGGATAGTCATTAGGAAAAACTTTCCAGTTAAGCCTTGGAATGGATTGCCTAGGGAAGATCTCTATCACTGGTGTTTTTCGAGAACAGGTTAGACAAGTGTCTGTCAGGAATGTCATAGGTATCGTTTATCTTGCCTTGAGGGGGCGGAGGTAGTAGATGACCTCTCAAAGTCCCTTCCAGCCTCTTTTTCCTGTGATCTTCCAAGGTACTCTGAATGCCTTTTTTATCTCTGTCAGTGCATCTCAGTATTTCTAATATAATGATTTATCCAGGACTGAGATTTGAAAATACATAATCCTCTAAGGCCACAGAAAACTCAGAAGTGTGAGTCTTGCTTAACCATTGATGCTTGACACTCGTGTGGTCACTGGTGCTCAACTACTGACTCTGGCTGGAATGATGTCTGTCATATTTTGCCATATTCCTTATTCTCCTGATAACATGTCATCCATATTTGTAGATTTGACACACCACTGAAGCTGGATTTCAGATGTTAGTCAAGATTAAAAACCTATTGATTACACCACATAGACCAACTAGCTTTTTTACACCACCAGTTTTAGGATCATTCTTTTAGTTCTTTAGGAACTAACTGAGCAATTAACCAAAAGCCACCATCCTCACTTTGTGTCCACCTTTGACACCTGATTGTATTCAAGGGTTTCTCCCAAGTCAAAATTTCTGGTTATGCTGTGCTATGTGATAGGATAGGGCTCAATGAGGAGAGCTGCTCTCCACATCTCTGAGAGATATCTCCTATCTTCTTTGAAAGCTGATATACCCTCCAACACTGCTGAAGCTATTTTAGTTAAGCTACAACAACTCAATTGGCTAAATCCTTACTAGTGATATGTAGTTAGAGATCACCCAGAGCTGATACTAGGACTGTGGATCTTGTCCTTAAGAAACTTTAAGATCTTTATTATTTTCTCAGAAATGTCAGTGGAAAACACAACGGCAAAGGATGGGTAGGGATTGATTTGTCAGCAATGACATCAATTCAAATGTGCATCAAAACATGGTGTCCTGACAGAGATGAATGACAAAAAAACAGCTCTCCCACAAAAATTCTCTTTCTTGCTGTACAACAGACGATCATCTTGCTTAATCAAATTTTCAGTTAAGCAGCCTACGATGTCAGGAAACTACAAAGTCATTTAATAGACAGCAGTTAGAATGGGCTGGACAGGAAATATTTAAGCTGAACTGATCTTGATGGGATTTCCTGAGCTCAGGAAATTCTCACATAAAGGACATCATAAGAAGCAAATGAGTTGGCTTTAGAAGGACAAAATTTGTAATTTTTCTCCCAGATTTGAAATTTTGAACTGAAATCAGCATGTTATTGGTCACTTTTGCAATGCACAAATTTTACACATTTACAGATAGGTAGAGCTTCAGTAATAGCTATCTAGGAATGGATTCCCTTTATTATATTAGGATACAAATCTGAGGAATCTAGGGTTCCTCTCAGAAATGTTGCTCTGTGTTGGACAGAAAGAAATAGGTGTGTTCATGCTGTTACAGGGTAAAGGCTACTTAAATTATATTTGCTTTTTAAAGAGTAGACGTGAAAGCAAATGGACCACTTCTCAAAACACTTGCTTTCAAATTCCTTCTGTGCAGTAGGAGTTCAGTCCATGAACAATCATTCAGAGAACAATTAATGTTTCCAGACTTAAAGCCATCTTAGGTGCCCTGTTTGGTATACTACTCAGCCCCCAGCTCTGCCCTGGCAAACTGCATGCCTCCTGCATCTGCTAACCCCAATCCAGTTTGGGATATCTTCAGCTGTTTACAACGGCAGCAGGTGCTTATATTTAGGCTTCTGAATTGCACCCATGATTTGTATATGCTACAGTTTCCTCTCTACAAAATTATAAAATCACCTTGCTTTCTCCCAGCTTCAGCTTGTTCCAGTGCTTGCAGAGCTGACACAAATGTTTGGTGTTCTGAGAATGCCAAAGTTGTTTCCAGCACAAAAAAACTTACGGATTTTGTTGAAGTCTGTTCACAGAACTTGTCATGAAATTCTTACAGGAACAGCAGTCTGCTTTTTGTGGACAGCTCATTCCCTCCCTTGAAGCATTTTTCTTAGCTTCATCATGGGCTACGTGGTCTGGCCCTGCACCCTGGCAGTGTGTACCAGCACCTCACCTAACAAAGATGCAAACCCTCCAGAAGGAGGGCTTTTCCCTATTACACGTATGCACAGGGGTGCCTGCAGCACGCCATGGCCTCAGCTAGAGCCTCTCTTCCTACTGTAACAGGACTAAATGGTACCAGCTTTCACTCATTAATCACACATTGAAGATTTTTGTGTAGAATAGCACTATTCACCAATAATATATGGCTCTTCTACCTGACATCCAAACAAATAGAAACTTCTGCTAAGAGTCTTTTCCTTTTCTGTAAAGAATATCAATAAGGTATCTTTCTTTTTTAAAAGTCAATCTTGTCCTTATTTATAGGTATTAGCAGTCCTTCATTCTGGTGGCTGATTTTCAGATGCTTCAGATTCTCTGATCACCAGGGATCAAGAATATCACCCACTGTACTTCTTCAGAACTAGGATTTGTGACAGACCATGGTAAATGCCCTGAACAGGAAAATATTCCGCAGATAATTTAACTGCACCAAATAATTTTGGAAAGAGTTTGGACTCCGCACTTCAGCGATACACTTACTGATTTGATAAAGAGAAAATATTCATTTTCTGGTTGTATTGTTTTATCATGTTACCTCTCCATTGAATTTTACTTGGTGTTGCACAGGGAATTTGTAGTCAAAATAAATACATTAGGTAGTCAATTTGAAATCACTTTATTGAATTTCTGATGGTGTTTTTCCATCCAGCTGACTTCCATTTCGTACATATATCCTTTTGATTTAAATATTTCCCTTTGTAGGAACTGACTGCTAGGAAGGACTATAGCATCAGAATACATGCCAATCCATCCATTTTCAAACGTTTCCCTTAAGTAATTACTTCAATCACTGTAGGACTGTTGAGGGTCGAGGTCCCGAGGTAATAACTCCTCGAATTCCTTAACGATCCCCTCTGTCTCACTAGAGACAGAAGGGGTTTAAGAGGAAAGAAGAAAATTCACACCTGTCTGAGTTTGGGAAACTGAAACAAACTTTA
>NW_010429499.1:0-10760 GCF_000710305.1 Buceros rhinoceros silvestris
ATATTTATAAATATAGTAAAACTATATTTTACATGTTGTTACTGGACAATATCAAAGCTTTATGATGTATACATTAGCTGTTCCTTTTGACGCAGCATGGATTTTCTGCTCTATAGCCTGTTACCTAGCTGCCTCTAAATCACAAATTCCGAATTACTGAAGTTACACAGATAAAATAATTATCTTTCATATTCTTTAGACCTATATAACATTCCTTAATTCTGTATACACTCCAGGAGCAGATAAACAGGAAATCACTGATGGATTTCCACAAGCCATTTTGTGTCTTGAAGAATTTGTACTTCAAGACTTTCTCTCACTTTCCAAACTCTGATTTTAACATTTATCTTGCCTTCCCACTTGCATAGCAGCAGATTTCCATCTAGTTTTGGAAAGATGAAAATAACACCATTAATTTTCATTGCTTACTAGTTAAATGACATATAGATTTAACTTGATGTAATAATTTTTTGGCTTTGTCTTTAAAATTCACTAATAAACCTTAGTGTTTACTCTAAATTCTGCTGGAATTTTAAGATCAAAAATGTCACCTCTGTGGAATCCAATTCAAATAACATGCCCTAAAAAGGTCAGGAGTAATTTCCTCCGCTGAGACCACCCCTCAGAAAATGTAATTTTAATCACTATTTCCAGACTTGCTACTGGGTCTTTTTTAATGATTCATTCTTTACAAAGATCAGAGACTTCAAATGTCATTTAAAGTTATGGTTTTTAAACCCGAATTAACAATTAAGAATTTTGTATTACACTCTCAAAGTTCTTTCACAGAAGTAAATAGGCTAGTCTAATAAGTCTTACAGTGATACAAAACCAACATCATTTTACTTTATCTCTAGAACTATAACTGTGCAAGAAAGTGAAGGTTATATACAAGATTCATGTCTCAGGAGGTGGAAAGGTTAGTACCACGGGAACAGTTTGCCTTAGATGTTTGTTTTGAGACATCAGAGAAAGTTTTGATCTATTCCATTGTGGCTATTATTATATAGATATGATCATATTTTTTTCTCATTGACCTCAATTACAAGTTGTGATTAATAAAAATCTTGACGTGAATCAGATCTTTCCTCATATGGAACTCACCTGCCTTCTATTGAACCTGTGAAGATCCAAGTGGTTTGTAAAGACGGTTTTCCTGTGTCATCACTCTCTTAGGGGGGATATAAAACCAAATCTATTTTAATTTTTTGCCTGCAAAATTCACAAATTTTGTATTTGATTTCTGTCTCCAAACATAATTTCTTTATTTATAAGAATCTTCCTTTCTACAGTACTTTGTCTCAAATTGAGACTGTTCTTAAATGAATTACTCTTTCATAAGGATTGTAAAATATATATTGTTTAAAACGGAACACATTTCAGGAAATAGTTTTTTCTTTCATAGAAATTTAAGTTGTAATTATATCAACTTGCAATTTAAAAATTAATATCTAAGGAAAATTGGATCTGTATATCAAAATGTAGACCTTGTCATGTTTTCAGTATGAATGCTTTTGTTCACCTCTACCTCTATATTTCATACTAGTGATTTCCAGGACACAGGAATTTCAATAATCCTAGTTCTTCTGACCAAATATTCTGTACAAAGATCACTGTACTATGTTGACAATAATATTACACTGGATTCAGTGAGGTCCATTATCAATATACTGGATATTATCACAAAAGTAATGATTTGTAGTATTTTCTACCTTTCTGACAACTATTCATTTGGGAAATTATTTCAACTTACAGCAGCCCCCTAAAATATAACTTTCAATATTTTATTAGATGGATGTATTAGTGAGTTTTCTAAAAAGTACCTTGACAGTCACTATCCGATATAATGCTTATAGATCTCTCATCAGCACTTCCAAAAGAAAGAAAAAACAACAAAAAAAAAAACTGAACAGCGAAACCAGACAAAACCCAAAAACCCCAAAACCAAACCCCACAGTTTCTCTTTCAGACAAAATATTGACATCTTGTAAGGATGTAGGAGAAATCCACTGCCAGTATCTTGCATGAGAGAAAACTAGTTCAAGCTTCCTTTCCACATAAGGGCTGGCAAAAGCAACATGGCGACCTCTTTATCAGTAGTAGTATCCGTTGTGCCTATTTTGTTATTCCTTAAAGGAGCAGACATAGCGTTAACATTATTTCACCTAAACTTTATCATTCAGGAGTTGAATGCATAGTGTTAAGAGGTAGGCTAGATAACTAATTGAAGTTCATTCTATATTAACATACAATATATGCTCCCTTGGAGTTGCTTATCTCTTAGCTTTTTTGTGTTAAAGCAGGCAATATGAATCACAGCCACAACACCGGCTTATCTATGTGAAATTTCTAGTTCCCCTTGACTGGAGTTCATGCTCCTCTATGTGCTGTAAAAAATATTTACACTGTCCAGGTTATACTACATTTGTACTTACTGCTCTTCTTCTTTGTATTTTTTATATCTAATACACAGAATAGTAATAAATATATTACTCTTTACACATTTTTCTCCTCTTTCTGTAATACAACTTTTTTGTCATCTTCCAATCATGCTACTTGTTCCTTATTGCCATAAAGACAGGTTAAATAAATTTATTCCTATTTTATTTTCTGTTTAGCACCTGAAAACTTGGTGTTAAAAGACAACATATATTGCCACTCTAAGTCTTGTAGTGTGGATATATTTTTTGTTAAACTGATGCACTTTGCCTTGTAAATTGAATAGGAAATGTAAATTTTTGCACTTTACATTTTGTATGAATTGAAAACATGTTAATTTTGATGTATTTCTAATATTATTTTAGTTACATTTTATGTGACAAGTTTAAGCCTGGATTATAATAGTTCAATATCAAGAAGAACTAATGAAGCTCCTCTGCACGTATTCACCTTTTTCCCAGGAATTTCTTTCCTTTGTCCAGAACAACACTTGGCTTGACCTAAATTCAACAGATATCCTTATGTCTCTTTGAGGCCCATGGCCATCTGTATAGCATTCTGCAGAGCTTCTCTGTAATAGCGTCCTTGGGTAGGAAGAGACCAAGAGCCAAGCTAGAAATGTGATATGAATAGAAATCCCTGGAAAGGACTGGTATTACCTACCCAGCATGGAATGTGAAGGAGGTTTAGTCCTGATCGGTGTGACAGTCCTATTGATTTGCCTCTGTGTGTATAGATTTTCAGTTCAAAGTGACTGAAATAGTGGGAGGTTTGTTTTGCTTCTTGTTGGTTGCTTTTAGAGCGTGTTCCATTCTGCAGGAGATGGCACGATGTTTGAAGTAGAAGAGATGATTGAGAAAATGACAGAAGTGGCCTAAAGACTAGGTGGGATATGGGATCTCTTCAGTTTTCCTGAAGGAAAATCACTGGGCAGGATGGATTAAAAATTCTTGGCTTTCAGATAGCGCAGATGAGCCTGCACTTGCATCTGTAACCCAGTATGTAGAAGGAAGATGACCATTTTACTTCCAGAAAGCAAAATCAAGAAGCTTGATAGTGCCTTTCCTGGCAAGTGGAGGATAGAAATCTGATTCTCTTTCAAAAAAGAAAGAAATATCTTCTCATTTTCTGGACACGTTCTCTGTAACCACTACCTCCTTACAGCAGGACAGTATGTGCATACACGGAACTTTAACAGCCTGAATGTTGATGAGCAAGACAGTGTGACTCCTAGCATTGCACTCAGAGTCTTGCTAAGAGGTAAAGGCAACATGCTGTAGATACAGAGTCAAGAATTTTTTGTTAGCTTAATTAAAATCTTTAACAATCTTATCAGAATGCAACATGCAACTATTAAGTTGCAATATTACTACTAACTCTCATAATCCAAATAATAGCAAAATAAGCCTCATTAATAATTCTTATTCAAAAACCATAATAATATCCATGACTTTTCCCCAGTATTGTGTTTATACTTTCATCATTCTTAATGTGGAAGCCCCATTTTTTCTCAAGCAGGAAGATAGTGAGGTGTCCCAGTGGGTTTCCACCGTCTTAAGGAGTTGTCCAGCATCAGTGATGGGAGTCCCTTCCTCCTCAGTCCCGGGGATTACTGTGGCTGCTGCCTTCTTGTTGCTTCCAGCTTAGTGTGAGCATGGTCTCTCAACCTCCCCAGGCTCAGCTCCCCAGGGGCACTTGTTTGCTGGCCAGTGACTCCCTGGGTTTCCCAGACTCTTCCCACAAAGGCACTGGCAGGGCTCAAGCTTGGGCAGGAGTCCAGCATCATTGGCTTAAACTGTGCTTAATCCACTGGGAAACTGAATCCTGGGGTAAGGCTATCTCCTGGATTCTTACTGGACTAAAGTATAAGATAGGAAAATACCTTCTGCAATAAGAATTGAGGCACTTCTGACAAATCAAAGCAGAAATTTAAAGCACTGGAATATTATGCTTAAAAAGTTGCAATGTGTTGGGAATCCAGTCTGGCGCTCTCACAATTAGGAATCGGTACAAAGAAGTTAGCAGGACTGTGACTTTTCAGTCAGGCATCTAACATTCTAATTCTCACTCTGCTCTCCTAACTATAACTGCTTTAACTGTTGGATCTAGACATAGGATTTTCAGATCAGAACAGTTAAATTAGGAACAGATCCAAAAGGGTGCAGTGCAGTGATCACTGGAAGACAGATACAACTGCATTGGGTGTGAGGAAGGTATTAACTAGCTAATTGTGATTCTGATGCTGGTCTTGGCACATTCAGAATTGTATAAGCAAGTAACTGACTTTGTATTGTATATTATCACTTTTATTATCAGCTTGTCAAAGAGACAGATAAATTGTCCATCTGTCTCTGTGATATTCCCAAGTGTGTCTTTAGTAGGGGAAATGGTTCATGGTTTTATGTTATTTGTGTCTACCAGTGCTTAATTACAGTCCTTATCATTTTCATTTAAAACCTCATGATCCAGAGCTCAAAAATGAACAACTGAAAGTTAAATTTAGCAGCAATTGTGTAAAATAATAAAACAGGGAGACTTCTGCTCTTGCAATTTTCATCTTTCACACTTTCTGTGAATATACTGACTCTACAATTGCTGATGTGCTAAAAACTGAAAAAAAAAGCGTACCTAGCTTAACCTATAAATCAGATTCTAATGTGATCAATCAGAGCCTCAAATCTTCAGATGTCCTTCTTGCTTTCTACAGTACACACTATCAGGTTTTAATATTGTGTTGTTACATGCTCAGGAAATGAACAGGAGTTTAACAGGAAATTACTTTCTCCTTCTGTCTCCATTTGTATTTCATAATTGAGTTTATTGTTAAAAGCAGTTTGCGTATAACAATAACCTTAAAGATAACTTAAATTTTGCTGTTATGTAAGTGAAGCAAGATTACATTAAGACTAACTCTTGCTTCAAACAATAACATGTCTATTATGAATGTACTGTGAGAAGAACAGATCTGTACATCAGATCTTCCATTGTAGAAAGATGGATTGTGTCACAGGCTTGGTACGAAGCGGCAAGAAAGCCAGCTCATGATATCTTCAGAAAACTTTACAACTTGGTATGACTCCAACTTCAATTTGGAGATCAAAGTGGCAGAGAACAAACTTTGAAGTTGTACCTTACTACCCATTTTCACACAATTTATCCTAAGTAAATTGTATTAGCAGCTGAACATGTGTATTTGTGTTGTTCCATTTCCCCATGTCCTTTTCCATAGGCAGTGGAGGACATTACTGCTACTGTTTTAACTTCAGCTGCTCATGAGCATTTTTTTCCTTCTGACTGAAGTTATCTTGTGAGATCACTCTGATATATGTTAGTTGATATGAACTGAGTTATGGACATTTTATATAGCAAGTATCTGCTGGGACAGTGGTTCTAAGAAATCAGTTTACCTTTGTTGGTTGAGTCTAGAGTAATAAACACCTCAATCAAATGTAGGACAATATGTGCAGAGAACCTTAAGTGGCAGAGGGAGAAAATGTTAGAGAGACAGTTCACTTGATATGTTGACCTTCTTATTTGGAAAATAACCCATAAAATCAGGTAGATTTCCTGTGTAAGGCAAGGAGTTCAATTCAGTACATCAAGACAATGAGACAGTCATGACTGTGAGATTTACCAGAGTTCCTGTTGCTGTTGGGAGTAGAGGATTATTTTTTAAATACTATTTGTATAGATCACAGAACATTTGTATTTAAGTACAATACACTTAGGCATAAGGATGCAAGATTTTTCCAGGACTACTGAGTCAGACTTCTCATTCTCTACAAAAAGAGCTACCATTTGATAAGTCTCTTGCTGTTTAAGAGCTATGAAATTGAGCTGAAACAGAAATTTCTTTGGGAGTGCATGAAACAACAACTTTCTGCGTATCAGCATGTGTCACGACAGTCTATGGAGACTAGTCAATGGGGCCTTGAGATCTATCCATCTGGTCTCTGGAAGTGAGAGCATTGCAGACACCTAAATCTAGGCATCATTCCCTCTCATATCTAAACTACAGACATTTACTATCCTCACTATGCAAGTCAGAGAAATAATATTCCTGGTTTACTATGTCACTGAGAAAGTGTTGGCAGAAGATTTTCCCTGAGGATATATTTGTGTGCTTATGGAGAATAAATTTCTTTCCTTCTAGCACTTAGACAAACAGTTTCACTAGAACTAGTAAAAAGATCAGCATGATCGAAGTGTGAAAGAAGTAAGAGAGATCAATTGCACAATTATTACACAGAAACTGTAAAATGTCACAGCCTACACAGGTTCTCCCCATTTCCTGAGAAATCACTTTCTGTGATTCTCCTGGTTGTATTGACTAAATGTCCATTGACCACAATGCTAGCCAAGACAAGTAACTCATACATAAATCACATTCTAGACACCTCACAATAGGCAAGGTAAAATCTACCCAGAACATACATTCTCACATCTCTAGAGGTATTTGTATAACTGGCTCTTTACACACATGATCCATTTGCCATACTTTGTTATGCTTTCTCTCCTTCCATGCCTAGTCTTCTTCCCCATTTTTACCTGGTTACTTATAGAGGACCAACATAACCTGTTAGTCGGAAAGCTCCTATGAAGGATGACAATCTCCTGCACAAAGAGGAGGTAGTTCCTAGTCTCTGTGAAGTGCAGTTCAGAGTACACACAAGGATGAAGATTCTGGAGCCCATCTCAGCAACAGGATTTAAACTATCTTGTTGTAAATAATTCAATAATTTTGGTGGGGTTTTTTTGTTTTTGTTTTTTAATTTCCCTAGCTTATGACCACTGCCTCTTTGTTCTTTTCTTCCATCTCTGAGGAGCGGTTTGTGGCATTTGTCTCTATACCTTCCTTTCTGGTAACAGAAGAGAGTAGTTGAGGTCTCTCCCCTTAAGTATTCTCTTCTCTAGCATACACAAACCTTCAGCCTCTCCTCAAGTTAAGTATGCCCGTCCTCTAAGCATCTTAGTGGTCAGTTGCTGGATTTTATCCGGATTAATGACATGCCGTTAATGCAAGAAGCCAAACAGGACACAGTATTACAGATATGGCATCATGAATGCCAAGTAGATGGAACGGGTAATTTCCCTTGACCTATAGCAATACTTCCCTTAATTCAACCCATTAATTGGTGAGTTTTCACTTGCCTAAGGGTACCCTGCTACCAGGTATTCAACCCCCCCAGTCCTTACCTGCAAGGCTGTTAGACAGCCAGTCAGTTCCCAGTCCATGTTGTTGCAAAGGGCGCTGCCATTCCAGATGCAGGGCTTTGCACTAGTCTCTGTTAAACTTCCTCAGTTTCCAATGACTCATTTCTTCAGCTTTGTGGAGTCTCTCTGAATGGAAATCTTCCCACCTGCTAATAACCAGACTCCCTTATGGTATTGTCCACAATAATGGTGAGGGTTAACTCTCTACCCATCATTGACAAAGATTTTAAGTCAATACCTGTGGAATGTCAAGTGTGACTAGACACCGTTAGATTTCAAAGTGTTGTCTGCTAGCCTTTTAAACCTGATGGAAAAAACATTTTTTACCCTCCTTGTAATATACACAGGCTGTTTATGTCTCACCTCTTTGATTTTCAGTTTGCTATTGGAGATCATTTAAAGGAAATGTTGCTAAAGTCAAGACAAACATCTACTTTCACCCACAGAGCCAAGAATTTCATGCTAGAAACTGATTAAGCTGTCAAGAAAAACTTGCTCTTTGTAAATTCTTGATGGCTGTTGCCAGTCATCTTGTCCTTCTTGGTTTTGGCAATAGATTCTAGGATATCTTACTCCACTATCTGTAGCTCCCTACATCCTTCTTGACTTTTAAAATGGGAGTAGCATAAGGAGCTAATTAACAGATTTGGTTTTTTACTTTGCGATCAGTTCTGTTGGAAGACATTTCTCAACCTGATTGCCCATCAGATGTGAACAATAATTTTCAAAAAAATTTTCTGTTTTGGTTTGTTTTCACAGTTGGAGAGGATGTTCTGTAAAATCAAAGTATCCCACAGAAATATAAAAAAAAAAAAACCCTAAATTATTTCAGTTGTACAAGAATACTAGTTGAAATATTTAATTTTTCATTAAGCCGACATTAAAGAATGTGTGCTGTATTTCATCACGGAACTAAAGTTTGTGGATCTATGTTCCTGCTTTTCTGTTGTAACTGCAACACACTTTAAGATTCTTCTGAACTACCAAAATTTAAGAATCCAGTGCACAATGGAGGCTAAGTCTGCGGAGGCATGAAATTCCCTTTCAGTATGAAACAAACAATATTATAATTCCATTGTGATAAAAAATTGTGCAATTAATTGATTTCCTTTTTTCCAGGGTGAAAGGAAAAAAATAACTTGGACTAATAATTTTTATTTCCTTTAGTAAGGTTGAAATTTGTCAGCTACCAGAAAGAACACGATTATTTTTCTTCCTAATTTTCCATGGTTATATCATGTCCTGTTCGGTGTCCTGTTCTCTGGAAACTGGAGTTTACATGTAAGATGCCCCTTTTTCCCTAAGCAAAAATACATCAGGTAAAACTTAGGCAGAAGAAAATCCATACTGCATTTTGAGGTACAAAAATGTACAGCCTGAACTACCTACTGTCATGGTAATGATGATGAGCTAATAAGAAAATGCATATACTGGTTCATGAAACAATTTTAAAACAAAACTTTTTCAGGACACCTGAAAAGACAAAATAATCTGAAGCTGATGGAAAGATCTGAATTAAAAAAATCATTTTTATTTTCCCAATGGGGCTTTTAAATTCATAAACAAGTTTCAGATTTTACGGTGTATTTCTATGCAAAAGGACCTTTCTTAGAAAAATCACTAAAATGTTTGTGGAGCAAGGTAATTCAGTATTATACTTTGCCGGGCTACATGAAGAATCAAACAAACCAAACCCCCTGTGATCTTCCAGAGGAAATTTCACATTGCTAAGTGCAGTTTGGGGTTAGCGGCCATCCTGCAGTCAGGAGCAGATCTCCTGAACTGCAGTTCCTTGAATATTGAAGAACTGTGTATGACTGATGCTTACGAGCACAAGACGTTGGCTGCCTAGGTAAGGAATAATCTTCTGTTCCTCCCTAACTGTTTATCATGGCTTTGATACGCAAATAAAACTAGAAAGTAATTAAGTAACATTTCTCTTTCCATTGCCCACAGAAAAGATGCATTGGAATTTCCTTCATTCACCGGTGAGTTTCAGAACATATTAGGGTTACAGCTAACAGCTCGCAGAAATTAAAAGAACTCCTGTAGGTATAGAAGGGAGGAGGAGGGTAACATACTTGCTTACAACACATCAGTGTAGTCTGCGTCATTAAAATAACAGTTTTAGCTTTATTTCTGCACGGATTACTCTCTGAACAAACAAAAGAACTTTTCTGAAGTTCAAAAATAAAAGCTGTTGGGAACACATTAGAGAGAAGAGGTATTGTAGCAATTAGAAAGGTATTGCTTAAAATACGAACGAAATGTGACTGTTTTCACTTGTCTACAGTATGATGTTAGACCTCATTTTCAGTGACAGGTAACTACATGCACAGTGATGGGTGTATAACTGGTCAGCACATGCTTTATTTCCATTTGTGCCAGCTATATCAACTGCATTTCTGAAAATAACTAACTGCGTTTCAAGCAATGCATCTCACTGTAGGCTTCTAAATACATTACAAAGATCTTTCTAAGTCACAGCAAAAAGCCTTGGGTCACTCAACGCTGAAGAATTGAGTGGTGTAGTTCATACTCAACATGTGCATGAAGAAAATATAGAGCATAAAATAAAACTGAAATGAAGACTGTGAAGTTTGTATTCTAGTGGAAAACGGGAACTATTTTGCAGCTGATTGGAAAAAACTCTCACCTAGGTCACTAGACCTCATGCTTCAGACTTACATGGTCATTCCACAAATACTTTTATTTTCAGCCAAATAACAAAAAATAAAACAATAATAATAAACATAATCATGTTTTAAAAGTTACATCCACATTTTTCATTAAAATGATGAATTACTACACTGTGCCCATGTTCATGGACTTCTCAATATCTTCTCAAAAATAAATTTAAGTTGATATTATGTATGGGGTGCGAGAACGCAACCTTGTTTCACACCATTGGCTATTGGGAAGGGCTCAGAGAATGCATCGCCATATCTGACTTGGCCACGCTGACCCTCATGTAACAGGATAATCATTTTGAGGAACTTGGGGGGACATCCTAATCGTTCCAAGATCTGCCACAGGCCTTTTCTGCTCACAGTGTCAAAGGCTTTGGCGAGGTCAACAGAAGTTACATAGAGACCCTTGTTCTGTTC
>NW_010429500.1:0-18522 GCF_000710305.1 Buceros rhinoceros silvestris
TATACATACACACATATAAGAATATACTAATATATTCAATTTTTTTGGTGGATTAGAACATAAACTATATATAGAATTACTAACATATTCATATAAATAAGAACAAGAATTTTTTAATCCTTTGAAAGATATTTTCTTTAGAGGTCAGATTGGCACACATGTTTCTCATTACGAGGTAAAAATGCAATGTAATTTAAAAATACTGTGAGGAATCTTTTGTAATTGGTCTGTACACTATAAAAATATAAATAATAGAGTTTTGCCAGTAATCTGGACTGTGCTGCAGTTGAAGAATGCTTTTAAATTCATTTCCAACTGCAGTTCACAAAGTCAATAGAAATTTTGATAGATTGTTATGATCAAAGAAGAAAAGAAATCCTTTGTGATACAGCCTGTGAGCTGGTTGTTAACACATACAGGAAAAACAGAAGGGAAGACAAATTCAAACATTCTCTTCCTGGGAGGGAAGAAGCAAAGAGGAGAGAGAGAGAGAGAGAGATAAAGATAATGTGAGGGAAAACACTTCTAGGAAGCAAACTTGGGCTTTGAGAGTCATATTCCTACTGTCCCTGTGATGGTTTTAGTGTTGTTGGTTTTTTTTAATGGGTCCACTTACTTTACTAATTCTTTTATTTTCTGCTTGCTTTCCTCGTTCGTTATGTCTGGTCCTTTTTCTCCTTTTCCAGTTTCTTTTCCTGATGCATGTCAAAATCATGTTCCTTGCAACTGGAGGGAAGTGAGTAAAGTTGTGCTGTCTATAAACCGGGTAAGAGTGATTGGGTTGAATGGATGTTTTGTGTTTCAGAGGCCTTTTTTATAAGAACATGTAAACTGAACGATGGTTTACTTTAAAGAGGTATACAGTGTAATTTAATTAAATAGAACTTCAAGCAAGAACAGAGATCTGTATGCACAGATCCAATTATAGCATCAAGGCCTGGGTGAACAATAATTAGTCTACTCAGCATACAATTGTGATTAGACAGACACAATATGTCAACGTGATCTATTCTAAAAAAAACTATGTTCATCTGTTTTCAGCAGCACAGTGTTTTATTGAAAATTACTTGTCTTTGAGGTTATTCATATCAGGTTTAAAGAAACTAACACCTACGATATTTTCCTCATTCATATCTTGTTGATATTCTTATTGTCCGTATTACTAATACTTTCTTATGCTATGAAAAAGAAACCCTGGCCTGTTTTTCTGTTTTGTGGTTTTGTTCTGTCAAACTTACTGCACAAATCCATTTTGTAATTTAGCTGATGTGTTTATCACAGAAGAAAACTTTTTATAGATTCTCAACAATGAAAACACTTTCTCTTTTCAGTCAGTTTTTAATGCTTGCCACAAAATCAATATGTACTCTTCAAGTCATACTGTTCCCATGTGCTGTAACTAGGAACACAACGTTCTGACTACACTGATTTGGTACTGAAGGAGACGCAGAACCTTCAGTTACAGACCTCTTTGTTTCTTCACTGGGTCTGATCTGGCATGACTACCTACCGTTCTGTGTTTTAGTCTACACATCCATAAGACAGAAATTGTACTTACTATGAAACTCAGGGAAATGAATTTGTCTGAGAAAGAATATGTTCAATCTTCTGGCAAGCAATTTAGCACCACATTTACTGTTTTCCTGCCAGGTTATCAAGTAAAAAAATACAACTTTTCATCTTTTTTCTAACATCTCCTGTTAGGTAATTTTAAACCATACACATAATTACTGTGAATTCTCAGGTTTCGTGGTTATCTTCCAAATTGTACAGTCATCATGGTTTAGACATCTTTGTTACATTTGCTTCTTATTTTTGCTATCCAGATACATCAAGTAATTGCTGTATGAGGGATGTAATTGGAACAAACTCATTACCGTACGGTTTTAAGAATTCATTTTTTTTTACATTAATTTGTAGTTGGTAGCTAAAAGGTCTTCTAAAATGCTTTTTATTCAATGGGGAAATATCCAGTTCTCCATTTTATTTAGCTCCCATTTACTCAGAAAAATTTGATGCATTGTTTTCTTTCATGTAATTCTCCTATTAAATCTTCTCAGTTCTCTGTAAAATGTTACGTGTACATAGTCAGATGTGCTGTGTTTCTGGGAATAAAATACAATACAACTTCTAGTAGGAACTTCTTTGTTTAGTTTCCTGGAAAGAAAACAAGAGATTTCTTACCATGGTAGTCATTTACTAGGACATTCAGCTTTACTCCTACTTGACAACACGAGGTCTTCACTAGCAACTGCAGGTCAAGAAAGAACAGTCCTAATTAAACCTCACAATTCACTGCAACCTGCCAGCTCCTCAGCTGTTCTGACACAGACACTTGTAAGGTCATTCCACAAACTAGATTTAAAAAAGTAATCTCCTCCACCACCTTTTGGTTGGGGTCAGTCCAGCTGTCCAAAGTGGGGATAGTGATTTCCGGTAGTGAGGCACCTGGACACCTGGGGAGAGCAGCCATGGACTTCCCGGGGCCAGCCCTTACCTGACTTCCCACACACTGATACAGCTGGCAGCCCCTGGTGGGGTATAGCCTCTCTGCTAGACTGCCCACTGCACCCACTGCACCATGGCTCAGCAAAACACACTGCATCTTTGACTCTACTAGTTGTTTCTGAAGAGAGGATGTTTCCTCTGAGCAAACCAGTTCCTTTGAGTGAACCACTGAAATGGCAATTAGACATTGTGAATTACCATTCCACGTCTTTCACAACAGGGCCTGATGCATTGCAGAAAACGGCTGCAGAATCTTAACAGCAAAGGAAATGGAGAAATTGTTTTGCTAGGCTGCTAAAGCTATGTTTATCAAAATGTTTTGTTTAAGTCAGACTGAAATCCGTGTGACCACACTTCAAAAGCAGCTGGTTTTCTGTTGTTTAGTTTTCTGAGAGATAAACTTGACAAATTTCTGTTCAAGTGGTAAGTTGAGAATGTCTTAAAATACAAGTGTTACTGCAATAGTCATACATTAGGTTACTACTAAGGAATTTAGATATAGCTGATTCACTATAAATTCTGAAATATCCTCACACGTGGAAATATCCTCACATGTTCTTGAAGGTATGACTCAGCTACCATTGGAGGGTATGCTTTGACCCCTGATTTCAATGCAGAATCATTCTAAGTCCACAGTAAACCTAAACAGGATTTGTTGACAGTATTTGTCTGTATCACGGAATTGCTAATGCAATCAGCTGACTAAAGGATCAGTGATGGAAACAGCATAGCTAATCTGTTTACTAGAGCCCTAAGCAGAATGAATTGCACTCATTTTGTCTAGCGGTGCCAAGATCTGTGCATACTTTGCAGAGATCAAAGTCACAGAAGGTGGCAAAAGAGCAGGCAAGGACAGTAAAAGGCTTTGGCAGAGTCTGGATGTAAAGAGTGTCGGGGAATGATGTGTGATACTTAGGAGTGACAGAAATTGAAAGATACTTCATTTGTGCCTGTTGAATTTGTTACCAGACCTAAAAGTAAACTCTGAAGCAAGGTCGAACAAACTTGAGATGTATAAGTATGCTCCAAAATCAGTATTTGTGTATGTGAATAGAATTGCTGGAGTGTATAACATTGTCAACATACCACTCCCTCAGGGAAGTAAATATTGAGCATTGGATAGTTCAGAAGAAACCCAGAATGTCACCCCAAATCCAGGTTTAAGCACAGAATTAGCCATTTGAGTCACAGGTCAGGAGACAAAAGTTGGGCACAGAGTATGAGTGGGCCTTGCTGCTTACAGCTAGATAACCACTTTTCATTGCTGATAAAACAGTACCAAACTTCTCGTTGTGTCTGATTGTTCTGAGACACTCCATCCTGCAAGAAGGAAAATTAAATTGCCTAGGATGTATCCAGTGAGTATGGCAGCAAAGATCTAATTCTTAGTCCTCCCCATTGTCCTTCTCCCAGAATCCAATCAGTATGATTCTTGAGTGTATATGTAATACATCGCTGATCTGGTGGCTGCTTTGGGGGTGCCTGTAAAATTGTGGGATGTTCTCAGTCTAATTCATTTCACGTGCCTGGAAATGGTCAGTGAATATCATCCATAGTTTCTTACTGCATTTTTATTGTGCTGAAGTGAGTTACTCATTGCTACCATTTACAAGCCTTTTTAAAGTTTCTGAATGTGGCAGAGGGGAGAAGCATTCAAGGACTTTTCTTAAGGAGGGCTTCCAGAGCTAGAAGCTACTGCTTAAGTTGTAGGGACAAATGGGACTCTCTTAGGAAGCCCACTCTCATTTTTCTGTGGGATGTTCAGATAGCAACAAGAGGAGGCTGCTCCCCAAAGCAATGTGAGAGGAGAGCAGCTGCAAGGCAGGCCAGGAAGAGACCTCAGCAGCAGGACACAATTCCACAGCACCAGACACAGGTGAGCAGAGCAAAGTGGAGACTGCAGCAGGTCCTATTGATAATCTGGTGAACATTAGGCAAAGAGGAGGTAACACGTCAGCTCCAAGGTGAATCCAGGAAATCCAAACAGTTCAGTTACAGAGCTAGGGGACAAGCATACCTAAGATGAGCTCATGCAGAGACTGAAGTTACAGGCATAATGGAGGTTAAATGTAGACCTCAGTCAGAGGGTGTAGGGGAGGCTCCAAGAGAGGTTTATCAGGGCAATCAAGACCTATTTGTTACCTAGGTTCCTGACAGGGACTTACTGGATGTGGGCTTTCCCTTTACTGAGACAGACTATGTAGGTCTGACTATGTAGGCAGAAAGCAGATGAGATTATCAAGGTTAAGGTTACGATAAGCGAGCAGAAAGGTGAAGAAGTGATGAATGGCTGAAGAAGTGATGAAGGAAGCTAATGATCAGAGCTTCCTTTGAGCAGAATGTCTCTTGGAAAAGCAGACATTGCTTTTGGATGAAGAAATATTCCAATTTTTTTTTCCCTAGTGGGATACAGAGTAGTGTGAACATCTTTTATTCAAAAATATCCCCCCAAGCCTTCTGGATAACACCAAAACAGTCCGACTCATGTAGTCCATTTTTTCTCCGGTTGGAAGTGTTTTGATTTTGTGATTTGCTTTGTATTTGAGCAGACTGACTATCATGATGTAACTAACAAGAGTATCTTTGTGCTGTAATAATTCTGGTAATACTAATGAAACTCTGCATATTTGAGATCATTTGCCCTAGGATTTCTTAGTTGATGTGGTCATTGACTGAAAAGAAGCACAGGCTTTTTTTCTGTCTTGCCTATTTCAACAACCACTTCTGAGGACAAAGCTAATTTATTAAAGTAACATCTTGACATTCTGTGACCTAGATTTCTGGTACAGCATCTATTCAGCTCAAAAAAGTTACAAACAAATTGTATGAAGATTTGTTATTCAGTGTTCAGAGAGCTACCTCTCTCTTTGGAGTGCTCTTTTTTCTCAAAGTCACAACATCTAAGTTTTCTCAATTTTCCTTCAGCTGAGGCCATTGCTGTCCCTAATTATGGGGAGATTTTCACATCTTTTCCATTAAGAAACCTTTGTACTTCTGTGGGGTAACAGCACTGCACAGGTATAATAGATTTGTTACCTCCTTCAGGTGCCTTCCTATTACAGCTTGACATAACACATGTATAATAGACTTGTTTGCACCTCCAGAAGGCTGTCGCTTACAGCTTGACATAACAGTACCCTCTAGTGGTAAAGCTTACTTATTTAATTATGTATTTTTATATGTGTGTGTTTATTTATTTATACATACCGTGTTTGGAAGTGCCAGGCTGATAACAGTTTTAGCAAAATACCATCATCACACAACAACTTTTTTCTCTATGAAAAATTTCGTTCACGTTCTTCCAGTGTTATAGTAAGTTTCATTAGTGAGCCCATTTTTCTGTCATTACTTCTCTCTGTTAAGCTGAAACAGTGATTTTACAGTTCACTCAAGTTCCTTTTTTTCTAAGTATTCAAAGACTCTATTTTTGACAGGTAACCACCAATTTCACTTTTCCTCATACAATATTCTTTTAAATCCATGTTGTCCCCTTACAGACATTGATTACTCTTGCATAGCATCATGTTTATGACTTGTTTCTTTTACAAATTTTTCCTTAGTTAGTTGTCCTTTAGGATGCTCTAATGTGATTTTAGAGGTCAGTCCCACATTATACTTTGCAAATTACTGTTCCCAACTCCACAGGAGTTGTTTCATAACAGATGCTGAAACACTCACATGAACTTTCTAACCAGCTAAATGTACCAACATACTCATTGCTGGGTGAGGAGTCTTAGCTAGAGAAACATCTGCTATACGTTTGAGTTCTGGACATCTGGAATAAGAATCATTTGTATTGCACAGTGTTGCTTGTTAATGCAATAGCTGTATGTATTGCTTGTATTGTTAACAACTTGACAGTTAACAATTCTATTCCACAACTTTTTGGAATTAACTTGGAACCAAAGAGTTCTCAGAGTTGCAGAGTTCACACTGCCTTTCACTCACGTACCTTGATCACTCATGGCCACAAACAGTTCCCAGCTGGCATATAGTGTTTCTGAGATTGCTCTCATGAAGAACCAGCCTTCTACTACACTTCTGTGAGTATAAATAGTCTTTAGATTCTAGCCTAAGAATCTAAACATTATTTGCACCAAGACTGGTTAGACTGCTGCATAGTGCAACTTTTGGATGTTTGAGTATTTTATCATGTCATGGTCTAAATGCCCAGAAAAGTGCTCAAGCACTGAGACCACAGCTGGTAATTTTGTGCTCAGCCTTATGCCTCTTTTATTGGAAAAACTTTTAATTGCTGGTGGTAACAGTTTGTTGCCTAGAGTTAGACTTAGGCTTTCTCTTATATGTCAAATTGTTCATATGGCTCTCCTGAATGACCTTTCACAAACCCTGTCCCCTCTGCTTAGTAAACTATCCATATTCATGGCAGATTTACCAGGCTATGTCTGCCTACATGAAGATGTATTTCCATTCATAGTTCTCTTCTGCCTGGTTTTTTTTTTTTTAGTAACTGTCAGGTGAACAAGAAAATTACAAAGTTAACATGAAAAGTGGAATTCTTTTACTTTCTAGGCCCAGCTAGAAAATAATATGGAAAAGGTGTCCCCAGTTTTATTTAAGAAGATTGCTTCTGCCAGCTCAGATGAAGCCCAGTCTTACAAACACTTGACCTAGTAGAACTAAAGAGAGTATGACAATTTGGCAGAGCATAGAGTGGGAAATAGGAACTGTCCAATACGGGTGTGGCACAATTTTTAGGACAGTGCCTTTCTACTCTCTTTTTTCTTCCTTAATGACTCCCTTTTCTCCCATAGTTGTGAGGAATGACAAATCAACTCTGTGCTTCAATAAAGTTGGGAGAAGGTGCTTACTGAGGTTGGGTGTCTCTGAGAATACTATCAAAAGGTGATCATGATTTGTCATAATCTGTGAAACAGTTACTATTAAGCAATCTTGTTAATGGCTGCATTGTTGCGCTGCTCTTTCAAATAGCCACCCTTTTGCTTGTCTTCTCTTCGGGATGCCCATTCTTCAGGGCAGAGCTAGTCATGAACCCTATGTTTGCAACTGACCCAGCGGGACTCAGCCTTTAGTATATAACAGGTAAGCAACAAAAGTGAATAGGATAGGAGAGAATGGGGTGGGATAGGATAGGATATTTTGGTTGGAAAGGACCTACAATCCAGGCCAACTGTGTGACCCTTTCAGGGCTGACCAACATTCTATTCTATTCTATTCTATTCTATTCTATTCTATTCTATTCTATTCTATTCTATTCTATTCTATTCTATTCTATTCTATTCTATTCTATTCTATTCTATTCTATTCTATTCTATTCTATTCTATTCTATTCTATTCTATTCTATTCTATTCTATTCTATTCTATTCTATTCTATTCTATTCTATTCTATTCTATTCTATTCTATTCTATTCTATTCTATTCTATTCTATTCTATTCTATTCTATTCTATTCTATTCTATTCTGTTCTTTCCATTCCATTCCATTCCATTCCATTTTCTTTTGTTGCTTACCTGCATGTTTTTAAGGGCTGTGCCCAAATGCCTCTTGAACTCTGACAGGCTGGGGGCATCGACCACCTCTCTAGGAAGCCTGTTGCAGGATTTGACCACTGTCTCAGCAAGGAAATGCTTCCTAATGTCAAGTCTGAACTTCTCCTGGTGTAGCTCTGAACCATTCTGACATGTCCTATCATTGGGTACCAACTACTCATAAAATAGGCTAGTGAAACAATCCACCATTCTCCTTGAAGCCTTCTATTTCTGCTTCTTCCAGAGAGCTGTATGAAGACTGAGAAACTTCATCAAGCGATTGCAGTAAGCACTCTCTTCTTTATATGTTTCTTGTAGCATTTCTTGCTGTGCCTTGTTCCTGACAGCCCAGAGCAGGTATATCTGCTGAGTACGTATTCTTCTCTCTTTTCAAATACAGATACCATTTGGCCATGGTATGAAGGCTTCAGATTAGGAGGGTGTTATGTACCTCATTTCAGTTATGTTACGTGGTGGAATACCAAGAGCCCTTTACAGTCTGAAGGAAGTAAATATATAATATAAAATAGTGGTTTTCCATATTTTGCTGTAGCTAGAGCTTGAATTTATGTATCACAATGGATGGCTGTCATTTTAGAATGGTTTCTTGTGACGGTAGTGCTTTAAGCACTAGAGCCCAGTTCTGCAAGGCTTTTGCATAGAGACCCAAGGATTTAATTCAGGCTGTATGATATAGTGGGTCAAAGTTATAAAGACTTAATTTCTCAGTTGGGGATGCTGTGATCATCTACCCTGGTATCAAACTGTTTCAAAACTTGTCTAAGATAAGATGTGGTCAGCAGTGATGAATTTCCCTGGTTTTGAGAAAGCTTTAAGGGGCACTGTGTCAGAACCAGGTTAATTAACCATAAGTTCTCCTTGTATTATTGTTGTAAAAGTGGGCACGTTGAGGGAAAAAAAGGAGAATGGAGACGGGGACAAATGGTCTACCTTAATTTCTCATGTTATGGAGGAACACCTGGCAGCCATATAGTATTAATTCAGCTGGTTACTTATGTCTTTGGTTCTTTGCTGTCGAGAAGAGCAGTGCCTCTGTGATTTATTAGACATGCTCATTACTGTTAATGGAAATTTAAAGTATGTGTACTACTACTAATTTTTTTAAGCATTTTGGCCATTTTACTCACTCTGCGAGTTCTCTCAAGCCCACCTTGCAAAAGTGCCTTCACAAATTGCATGGAAACACATCTTCAAATTTCACCATTCCAGTTGTTGCGCAAGATAATATTTGTCTAAATCTAACCACACTGAAGGGGAAAAAAATAAAAGCCAGTTGGTGACTGTTGTAATAATTCTAAATCTACAAGGAAATGCCACTTTTCATGTGAGCAACAATAACTGCCTAATGCATAGCCTGCAGTGGCTTACTTTTGTAATGAGTGGTGTGGAGCAACAGGCACAAGATAGTAGTGTTAATTATTAAGAATGTTTCCTTGGCTGTACATGTTATTTGAAGCTGCAAACCTCCTCTTAAAGCTGTGGAAAATTTGGCTTTGTAATATATGGTACCTTGATTTTTTTGTTTAAAATTCCTTTTTCCAGTGAGACAATATTTCTAAATCTTTAATGTTGATCACTCGCTCTCTTTGATGATTTAGGTCTTTCTCCTGGACATACTAAAGCTGGTGTGATAGATGTTCATTACTCCTTTGGAGTCTTGGAGTCTTCCTGCCCTTTGCTAGAAATATGGCTGTTTTCACAGATACCTTTCCTAAAACCAGGGGGGAAAAAGGTCTATTCTGAAGAGTTCACAATATCAATAGATAAAAAAGGATGAAGGAATGTGCGTAGAAATAATTGCCCAAAGTCCCATAGCTGAACTGGAACTGAAACCTGACAGTGTCTTCTCCACCTCAGAGACTGTCTTGCGTGCCAGCTTTGTTTAGTTACCCATTTGTACTTGCTTTGAAACGGCTTTTCCAATACATCTTTAACCAAGAAATGCATGGTTATATCACGTCCCTACTTCTCCCCACTGCTGACAGCATGAAAATGGTGAAATCTGGCCCTGTTTTCTGTACTGTTTTTCACACTACCTGAATGCTTCTTATGTCTCAGTCCTTGCCCATCCTGTTGTCAATATCCATACTTATAACGCCACCAGCTAAATGGAGGTTTTTGAAGAAAATGACCAGGATTCATCACACCAGGATTCATCACAAGGTGTTCAAAGAATGTATAATTTGTTCTGCATGAACAGCTGCCTGTAATCTCATGCTTCAGACTGCATTAAAATAAGTTACAGTGATTAAGGGCCTGCACAATCCAAAGTTGAAAAGAACAATTTTTGCTAGAAATAAGAGTGGTCATTTTTAAAGGCATTGGAAAATGGGAACAGCCAGTTTTGTGCTTGGCACAGGTGATCTGCCCCTGTCTGGAGTTAGCCTCAGTGTATCAAATGAAGGAAGAATGGAGCAGAAGGAGTCTTTCTTCATGTTTACATTGGCCCTTCAGTTATTTGTATGCCTGTGTATGTAATATAAAAATGGGAGGTTGCATCTTAGTTAATATGTTATGTAATGAGATTTTGCTTTTTTTGTCAGCTTAGCTTTTATGCTAGTTGCACTCACTGGTTATTTATTACAGACTTATTAAAAGCTTTGCTTTGAAGAAGGTAATGGCTTCATTACAGCTTTTTGTTTTGGTTTGCTATGAACTTGTTGGCTTTATTAAAAAACAAAACCTCTAAGATCTGCATCAGTGAGATATCAAGCAGAAATAAGGATTACACTTGGACACTTGGCTTAGTCACACATTTTTCTAGCCATCTGCATTTAGGTATACAATCAGTGTTCTCCATTTATCTGATTATTTTGAGATACTGTACGATGAACGCTGTAGGCTAGCTCTTGCTTTTATGTTTTGGTTTTTTCCTTGGTTTTCTGTATGATACATACATATGCTAAAGTGTGTGGAGTCCACACACTCAATACAATTCAGTCTTCACCACTGCTTCAAGATGGAAATGTAGCTGAAATATAAATAGTCCCTAATGAGACTGCCTGTTATTCGGGTGTACTCAACACTTAAAAAGTTTTGCTAGCATGAATGATGTAGATGAAGAAGGAGCCTGGAAAGTTTGCTTACCCTATAGTTAAACATAGCTTGGTTATACTGGGGGAAAAAAAATCCTTTTGCCAGTGTATGAAACTAGCTAAGTGGGATTAACAAAAGGATTGTCATTGACATGTCTTGCTTGCAGGCAGGAGAGGAGGCTTGCTTTTCGCTGTGTCAGTAGAGGCCTCCATTGCTTTTACAAAGAGAACCAAGCATACTTTACAAAGTACTAGTTACTTTTTAGCTGCCATTGTAAAAAAAATAAAGCAGAGGATGTGGTACAGGTTCACACTTCGTGCATTTGTTTAAGGGCAGCTTTCTGTCCAGCCACAGGTCAGTAATTCAGGAGAAGACTTAAGGTGGATCTGGGAGCCAGTCTGCAGACTGTACGGATTCTGACTCTGGTGGGCAGCTCCAGAGGTAGCCATCAGATTGCTGGTCCCATTGCAGCAGGTTTGCCATCTCACTGTGATATTTACAGTAAAACTCTATGGTGCTGTTGACATGAGGCTAGTAACAAACACCTGCTGACTCCAGTTCTGGGAAAAAAACAAGTTAACTGCTTCTGAACAAAACTTCTTTGCTTGCAGAAAGTTTCAGAAGTGGTCTGTAAGAACTCTGTAATAATCACCTGAGGAGAAGGGAAATGCAGGGCTATAAAAAGAAAGGAGACAAACTATTCGCTTTCTTGGACAATTCGTAACAACTTTGGCTACACGAAGAGAAGGGAATTCTGCTTAGAAGAAAGGAATTCAGCTTCCAGTGAGCTGGAAGGAATGATGCTGCAGTTAAAAGAAGTTTGGGGGTCTTCTAATGGTTTTGCCTTCGCTTCTTGAAGTGAAAGTAATGGTGTGTCCAGAAACACTAAGCAAACTGTCCATCAGCTTGTTTGCCGATGTGGGCCAGAGGTGTTCTGAAGGGTTTAGACGTGAACCTGAGGTGTTTTAGTTTTCTGGGACTCTTGGAAACAGCTTGTTTCCACTAGCAGTGGGAACGGGAGGAGCTTGGATAGAGCCAAACTCAGTGGATGGAGCTGAACTTCAGAATCCAATTTTTGCAAAAAAGCTAAATGGTAGCCTGGGGAGGATGTATAGAAACCTGAATTGTGAGATGTCCCAAATTAGAGCCTGGAAGGTGGGTTCAGGAGTGTAGTGCCTTACCAGCAAAGCGGTGGAGGGCTAACTGGGGGTGCTGCCAGGTGCTATCACAGGCTGTACTTGTCAAGTCCTGGCTCACAGCTAGATCCCTGTGCTAGATCACAAGATCCACAGCTAGATCCGCAAAGATCCCCTAGATCTTTGTGCCTGCGCAGTGTCTGACTGAAAGCATTGCGTAGCCTGAGGCAACTTTTTGTTACAGTAATAGCCACTGGAGCCAGTGGATTCAGGCTCCCTTTGGCTTAATGAGGAGTAATATTTTATAATCCTGTAGTGTCGGCTAGGTAACAAAGAAAACTCTTACCAGCTTCTCCTGGGTTTCAGGGTTTGTTGTCTTTTTTCCCCTTTCTTTGGATTAATTTTAACCTGCATTTTATTACCTCTGTTTGCAAACTGATTTTTTTCAGCCCAAGCATGCACAGAAACCCCATGCTAGTATTTCAAAGCACCAGTTTTGTAACATCCTTATGTATCAGCTTTTGGTTTTATTTTAATGAGGGTAATTACTAATGTTTGTGTAAAGTTTTCCTGCTCACTTCTGACCCCTTACATCTGTCAATGCTTGTCTTTTAAATGTATTTCTCATGTTCCAATAAATATTTCTCCACAAATAATATTCATAGATTTAAGTAATTTCTCCAACCATTAGCATGATGGCTTTCTTCTTTTGCTGTGCTTCATTTTGTCTCATTATTAACTGATTTCCTTTTCCAAAAATAAATTATTTTGGTTTATATTTGACACAGTCTTGTTGGTACTATATTATTTCATTGTGCTAGGGCTGCCCTTATATTTATTTTAACAAACCAAGTTTCTCCTGAATTTCTAATCAGATCTTCTTTTAACTTGCTTGGCTTATAGTCTTGTTTTGGAAAACTTTATTTTGCGTTTGGGTTGGGTTGGTTTGCTTTTTTTTTTTTTTGTTGGTTTGATTTGTTGTGCTTTGGTTTTTGTTTGGGTTTTTTTTTTAATAATGAAAGGATAACCATTGCAGTCATCTTAGGACCTATTCTCACAACTATTCTTTGACCTGTTTATTAGAATACCACATAACTCAGGAGATAGTAATTCTGATTGCTGGCACATTTCCCTTCTTTTCCTTTTGATCTATAAAATAACTGCTATGTAAGCTGACCTCTCAGGCAATTCCTCGTAAATAAAATGTGCCTTTCCACAGAGAGGTTCCTGCATAGATCAGAAGGCTGGCCTTGCCTAGTGGAAGTGTTCCTAGCCTGAGTTTTCTCTAGAACTGTTGCTGGAGGAGGTGACAGCTATGTGGATGTGTCGCAGCGGGAAACATTGGGCTGTTCAAGCAGTCGTTTGCCTATCATTTTGGGGAAGTTTGACTACTGTTAACAAGATGCATCTCTTAGTTTGGAAGCCCCCACTCCTGGTGAGCCATTTTTCGGTTTCTGCGGGAGTGGTGTATGGTCCTTTAATGGCTGTGTCCACTTCACGTAAACAGTGTGTGTGTCTGTGCAAGTGGAGGCGAGTGCTTTCCTTTGCAGTTGCTTATTCTCACTTGCTTCTAGGAAAAAATGGAACTTGTACATCCCCTGCTTCTACTTCCCTGTCAGATACCTTGCCATGCTAAGATGATTAGCTTTACTTGCTTCGTCTCTGCATGCTCAGAATGGTATTAGGCAAGGTACTTCAGTGACATGAAAGACTTGAGTCAGGATAAAGCCTATCCTGACCTGTACTTCGAATGCAGTGACTAAAGGAGTCACTGGTCGATGTACACAACAGCAGGACTACTCAGGATGCCTTTTCAGCATGGAGTATTGCCCAAAATTTATACAGAGTGAGTACGAGAAAAACAGTTGTTGATACATCAAAATAAGAAAGATCTGATATTCAGAATCTGCAAGAGTGCCTCAAAGGAGTGCTATCAGTTGAAAAAAAGAGAAATAGACAATTACATTAAACATTGACTAGTTTGCTCATCTGCAGCCTTTACTTGTGCCTTTATTTTTATTCTCATTCTTTCTCATGATTTGGAAGACTAAGATTAACACACATCTCTATCCATATCTGTATCAGTATCTATATCCCTGTAATGCACAAGCCAAAATTTACTTCTTCACTGAGTTTCATGGGTTGTTGAAGTTTGTGGTGGACTTTGTCCTGCAAAATTCTGAGTTTCACTTTCGATGAGGGATTCTCAACAGCTTCCAGAACTGGATCTGAACAGAGCTGAATGGTTTGGTAGCTAGCAAAGGGAAACTTTCCTTTTGCCGTGCTCCTTTTGAAGCAGTGTAAGCCATAACACCCGAACTCCATTGATGTAATGGTTACCTGATCCCTGCTGTTGTATGCTAGAGTGTTAAGTCTTCGAAAAACATATTAGCTGAAGCAAGACTTGCAGAATGAAAGCCTTTGCAACAGTATCCTGAGGGAAATGGAAGAAAGAACCCGCATTTTGCTATTTGTACAGGGAGTCTTGTATTATCAGTGTAAATCTGCATAAGTACACAGAGACACGAGAAAGGCCAAAATAACAAATACTGGGTTACTGTAGAGGGTAAGCCTCTAGCAACAGGTGTTCTCATTCACAGACGACTGTCTTAGGGTTGCTCTGAGTTACTATGAACATTCGTGTTTAGATACTGACACAGTAACTAGTGGTAAATTACAATGGATCGGTCCTCCCTCTGCTGCTCAATGGTTTAGGAGCTACATGGGAAACTTCCAGCCCACTCAATGACTGTGGCAACTTGCTCACTCACAGACCAAAGCATAATCCTTCCATGTCTGTTTTCATTGGATATTAATTCAAGTGACTGACACGCAGACAGAGACAGGCAGGAGGAGTTGGATTGCCAAGTTGCTGAAGGGTGCTATATTTGTCTCTCTGTATTGCTTCAACGTATGGTTCACAGAGATGCCCTACACTGAGATGATTCTGTATGGTATTTTCCCAGTTAAGTGTAGGGGCTGTTTTGGGATGGCTGGGCCTGTCGTTTAGGGAACAGAGAGAAGTAGGTGGTAGAGCAGTTCAGCCTGCAGGTCACCTGCCTGAGCAAAAGACTCGTTATGACTTTAATTTACATTCCCAGCAGTGTAAGAGCGGAAAGTCCCAGTGACATTCAGAAAGAGAAATGGAACGTGGGCTGTGGGCAGCTCCCAAGTAAGAGAGGCATGGGTCAGCTGGATCATTGCGTGCAGAGATTTGCATCCACGTTGTAAGCTGTGTCAGCCAGCACGCAACCGCTGCAGTACAGAGCCCAGCATACTGACACTAGACCGGGTGGCCTCAGCCACCGCTAGGCAGGCAGCAAAATCAAAGTCCCCGACCCCTTCACAGAGAGGGTGGGGCAGGTAACTTGGAGTGGGAACACTCTCAACCGTCCAGGCTTAGGAATCAGAACCTACAGGTTCTTAGCAAATATTTGAGTATGTTTGAAAGTTGAGATCGTTTAATTTTTGCCAGAGAAAATTGATAACAAAGAAAGTTTTAAATAAATCATCAGTGTTCGAATGTGGGTAACTGAGCACAGCTCTTGGAATCATCCTCCTTGAGGTGGTGGCTGCCTTTACGCTCAGCAGAATGTGTGTAGATTGTCTTTACGTAAACTCTCATGTCCTTTTTTGGTATCTCGGTGAAAACAACCCCTTTGTACACCTCTGGTAGTCGTGTCTATTCTTTGCTCTCTCGCCCCATAAGGCACTTTGTTGCCTTTCTTGCTTGCTCAGTTAGGATATTCACAGCAGACTGCTGCCATCTGAACATGTGGAATTGCCCATGTCTCCAGAAACAAACGCACACCAGTGTAGCAAAAAGGGAGAGCGATCTTCCTGTGATAAGAACAAGATTGATGAGATGGTGCCTGTTTGAGTTTGGGAGGCCTGTGGTCTCAAATCAGATGAAATGGACTGATTGTGAGAGACCCCTCAACCCCATTGCTGTCTTTTGTGAACACCTGCAGTAACAAATCTGCTACAGAGGAGACACCCAGTCAGTCATGGATGGTGACCCCAATGGCAGGCGTACTTGAAGAAACTGAAAAAGCAGCTCTCCTGTCCAGAGGCCTCTTGAAGGGCCTCTTTAGGGGCTCCCTCCTTTTCTAAAACTCAGCAATGAGATTATCTGTGGGGTTTTTCTAAAAGTGTGACAGTTTTCTGATTCAGTGCATGGTCTGTGAAGCAATAAAACTCTCCTAGTGCCATCAGTACTTTTTCCCCTTAAGGGCAGTGTCCTGGCAGACAACAGCATGGCACATTGTCCTGTTTGTTAGCTGCTTCTTTTTAAAAAAATCTTTCCTTTGGCTTCTAGGAACATACTTCATGGTAGTAATTGCCAAAAGAATAACTTCCTGCAAAGTGTCTTTGCTTCATTCTATCAAAGTCCCTCCCTTGCTACAGACCGCTCAGCATTTATTAACCCTTTCCTGCACTGAAAGTTCATTAACCTCTGAAAAACCTTTTCTCACTGTCACCCATTAGCCAAGTGCAGACACACTAATTAATCCACACATTTCCATTACCATGATTATCAAGGTTGAATAAACCAAGATCAAAATTAGGAAGAAATGGTGCATCCTATAATGGATGGCAAAGACACTATGTTTTCATCTTCTCCATTGAGGCCAAAGATAGCTGCTGACAGGAGGGCAAGGTGAGGCTGAGCTACAGCCTTCTGTGCCATAGCTCATTTCTTAGCTGAAGTGTTAGCTTAATTTCTGTTACCTATAGTTTCATTTCAGGGTCACAGTGAGTGAAACCAGAATGTAATTCTCAGTCAAATTTCAAAAACAGTGTTAACATAAAATACTAGTGAAACAAATACTGAACGCAGTCAGAAAATGCCACAAATAGTAGCATTATTAAAAGTTAGATAGTTTTAAAAGCAGTTGGTAAATCCAGCAATATTTTTGTATGTATGTGACATTCTATAGATTATTTGTGTGGCTCCTTCTTTTCCAGCCCATGACTAAAACTGTCTGCTAACTGTAAAATCTGAACTAGTTTTCTTAGGGTGATAAGCTTTAAGGCAGCAAATAGGTAGGTATCTCTGGGTTTGGTGCTGGAACTCCTGCACAGACAGGATTTTGCTTTCAGTATCCCTGCTTAACAGCTTGTAATGTGCCACAGCATCACTGCGGAAATAAACTATCTGCTAGGGAAAAAAACAGTGGGTAACGTATAAAGTTTCTCTTTGGTTCTAGCTTTTAACCTGACTTTATCCTATTTTAAGTAAGTGAATCATATCATCCTTTTGAAACCTTTATGTTCCGTAATACATGTTCTAATTGTGGTTCTTACCCATACTTTGGCTATATTAGCCCATATAATGGCTAATTAATTCTGTACTCTGATACCTATCTTCTCTACTGCTGTGAAATGTGCACTGTTGAATTTTGTTCAATTCCTAAGAAATGAGAAGCCTTGATTTTGGAATTATCAAAGAGAAAACCACACACAGAACCTTTAATGAATCAAATACTTAATTGCTGCCTGTGATTAGGATGCACAGTAAGAGTCCATTGTAACTTGCCTCTCTAAATTTTCACACAGAGGTCAGAGAGTCTTAATCCTTTTGCCAAGGAATGAGGGAGGAAAGCATTGTACCCTCCTCCCTGCATACCTGCCTGAAGGCCAAGGACGCAGCAACCTTGACAGCATCACGCTGACAGATTATTCGAAAATGTCAACAAAAGAGGCTTTTTTTAAAATAAGACTCTAATTTTAAAATGTTAGTGGAACGTTTTGAAGAGAGAAGGTAGCCCTCCCTCAACCTTTCACTCCCTCATTTGGATTTTCTCTCTGAGTTAGCTGACAGCTATGATTTTGTATCAAAGCCAAGGAAGAGATGAGGTAAAGTAGGAAACTGGAACTCTGTGTACAAATATCAGAGCAATTTGCTACACTTGTAAGATACACCTTTTTATAACATGTACAAATGACAGGAAAGATCTGCAGCATGAACCTGAGATCTGGCTTTATAATCTGTACCTGTACCAGAGGCTCCCGGAGACAGCAGTGGGACAAGTTGAACGCTGCCTGTTTTCATGAGTAAATGGCCTTGCAGGTGATACAGGTTGCAGCAGCCAGAACAAAGTCAACTGTGGCCAAGAGGCAGCTTTGTAATTCTTTTTATTTCAGAGAAATGTCTTGCTATATATATTTAAATTGAAAGCATTCTGCAATGCAGCAGATGTTTACAATCCATTTGCCTGATGGAACTGCAATACTATGATGGAAGTCTGATGGAGTTGCATAGGAAATGACAACTTAATGCTTTAATATTATTTATTATAATATAATA
>NW_010429501.1:0-3279 GCF_000710305.1 Buceros rhinoceros silvestris
AAATAAAATATTTATTTGTTTGGGTTATTATTAAAATAAAATACTTTTATAAAAGTATTTTGATTTCTTTATGGTAGGAAACTCTAATATTACTGAGCAACTTTTTATACTTACACATATTTTCTTCAACTGGAGAGCAGACACTCAAGATTCATTAAAATAGTCTATAGCTCTTATATTAAACCATTGTATCAACTAGCTCAATTTCCAGATCCAAATCAATCGCTCATACCATTCTGCCAGTGTAGATCCATCTCTCAATTCACTGTAACTATAATTCCCAAAAGATGCTGTGCTATTACCTGGTCATCGCAACTTCTGTATTGTGATATGTAAGTTACACAAAAACGAGTAACTACAAAAGACCTGGGAAAAGCTGCAACTTATCAGAAAAACACTGATTTTCTCTGTAAACTCCAAGAACTTGCAAGTGGCACTGAAAATCATATAACCTATATGAGAACACACACGATATAATAAGGGCTACTTCCAAACAAACTCCAGTTAACAGAAAGTAATTAATGAATTATCTTTACTATTGAATACTGGTAGCTTCTCTTCTTTATTAACAATTTTTAAAAACATGCTAAGGTGACATTTTGCTGATGCAAAATGTTGATATTTGTACCATCTTAGTAATTTCCCTTGCAGTTTAAAAAGAAGCACTTCTTTCCCTCTAATGTGCCAAGGATCAAAAAATGCAGTTTGCAATTACTGTAAGCCAGCTCTCCCCATGGAGCTTTATTTGTAGAGGTTATTTGACAGTGATTGATATAATCGCTCTGCTGAAGAACTTTGGCACAAAATTTTAGTTGATCCCTTCCAAGGATATTTAAATAATCATTATACAGGTTACATCAAAACCTTCACTAGAAGGTTTCTTCTTTAAAGATATGATTTTATTATAACCGATCATCATTTTTTTTTCAATTTTTTTCCTTTAGTTTCCTACCAATTAACTAATAATCACTAGACAACTACATGACTTGGAATAAGTGATGTGATTCTGATTATGCATGAGGCAAAATAAACCGAGAATTCTCCCCAGGAAATAAACAGTAATTTCTCTAAAACATTCTCTCGTGCTTCGGGTTTACTTTTACAGATCTAAGTATGACAAGGAACCAAGACGACAACACGGACTTTTAGAAGTTAAAAAAAACATGGGAAAGAGAGGAAAGATCTGAGGAGACTCATAAATGACTTAACTCGTTTACCCTTCCACTTATTTGCACTTCACATGTCCCTTTTTAGAAAGGCCATATACCTCAGCTTGTTTTCAACAACTTGACTTTTGCAGTGGATTGTCATATGTAAGGGCAACTGCTTTCAAAACATCGTATTTTACTATGTCTTCAACTTAAGGAAAAAAAAAATAAAAATAGTTGAGCAACCTGAGAAAGTATTTACAAAGCAGTATTTCTCCAGCAACCAAATTCAACCAACTGGTGAGTTTGCTCACATATTAAACCAGAAACATTTTAGAGACAGGAATGAAAATAATTTCAAGATTTATGCACAAAATCCTAATAAGCACTAGCACGGAGTGTAGCAAAACTTTGAGATATAATGTAATGACGGAATGAAAAAGCTAAGTATTTAAAGAATACTTCAGAGCTGAAATTCTGCAGTGTGCATTCTTTTCTGTGCAACACTAAACATTCATTCCTGTTGGCAGTTTCTGTCATTGTGCAAGCTCAGGAATTATCTAGGAAGCATCCAAATAAATCTTGGCAAGTCAGTAAGGTATTTGATGATGCACAGATCAGCATGTAACATATCTACTCTTTAGATTCTTTATGTATACATTATAGGAAAAAATGCATACATTCATACAAATTATACTTGGACAAGTGCAGGAGTTTTTACTTTCTATCTTAAACCAATCTCAAAATCAGGAAAATCAGGGAACTGAGACAGTCCCTTATGTAACACCGTTAAAAACCCATACACTTCAAAAGGCAGCCTGGTTTGTTGTCCTTTAAAAGGTTTCATATTCCAGCTTGAAATGTCAATAGAGAAAGTTAAGATTTGGGTGACTACAGACAGCACTTTTGATAGTAACTTCTAGTTAAAAGCATATGTATGAAATATTTTGTGTTTCAAAGGCACAGGAAAAGCTAAATATTTAGCTCCAAACATCCTGCAAATATCGTTTTGCTTCTCGAAGCATGGCCAGGATTTTCATTGCTTCCAACTTGTCAGCTTCCATTTCCTTGCTTAAAATGTCCACTATGGCATCACTTACACCATCAGCCATGTGCTTCTTATCTCTGGAGAAAAAAAAAAAAAAAAAAAAAAAAAAAAAAAAAAAAAAAAAAAAAAAAAAAAGAGGAAAATGCATAATCGTGTATTTTTCCTTTTATCAATCATTTCAAAGACAGGATAATACTGGGAGAGAGGCATTAAAAAAAACCCAAACAAAAACACAGCTTGTATACTGTATGGCAAGATTGTCAACGAGTTTTCATGTAGCTAAGAATTGATAGCAACTAGGGTTTTATCTCAACCAAACATTATAAATTACAGCACGCTGAAAACTGTAAGAAATGAACCTTAGAACCTTAGTTGAGCTATCAGAGTAATTGTTTTCTTTTAGGGAGAATTGGACCTGCTGAAGTATTCTTCAATGTATCACCATATGGTTCCAGTAAAAATGAAAAGCCCTAAACCCCTCACTTACTAATAATGCTATTTTTCATACAAATAGCTGACATTTAAGCCTGCAGGAGAACATATTGACATTGGTCTCTATATTCAAACAGTTTGTCCATTTATCAACAAAAATCCTAAAAATCTCAAACCTCCAGGTAAGTTAGCATCCACAAGTACAACTTCCCACTGTAAAATACGTATCTATTACAGAGCTTTAGCATTGTGGCCTACCAAGCCCAGAACACAGCAGAAGACTGCTGCTACCTCACATCCGGGCAGTTTATCATTACAAGTATTCAAATATCTCATTTTTCTCAAGGGAAATCTATTAACTTGAGACCTCCTATAGCTTAATTGAATACTAAAAGAGAAAAAGAAATAGTGACTAAAGCAACCAGTGAAACTGTGTGGTGACAAGCTAGACTTTCAAGACTATACTGGAAAAAGGGACATAGTGTTGAAATTCTAGCGTTCTTGGGAAACTCTTTCAGCATCATGTTGTCTTTCAGACAGCTCTAATTTTTCCTAAAGGCTCAAACTTCTGCTAAATCTGTTCTCTTTCTGAGACAAGCCATATCCACGCTACTCACCCACATACATAGAAGTAACCTCTCTCTTTCAGCA
>NW_010429501.1:3355-13798 GCF_000710305.1 Buceros rhinoceros silvestris
TTCAGCAGGTCTCTGGCAACTTCCTTAGCATAAAGCCTAATGACATCTTGCACATATTTAGGCCCGGCTACTTCTGCAGATGAAGAGTCTCTTGAGAAACAAACTTTAAGATGAGTTAATGTGCCATTTTCAAGAAAACTTCTGAGCTCATCTCTGAAAGGCAATAAAAACTGTTAGTGACAGCTCAGAGATAAGCATTCCCTCGTGAATATAAAATCAATACTAAATTGTGAACTTGCTTGAACAAATAGTCTCGATCCTGATGCCGACAACCAAAAAACAGCCATGTTTCTCCAAATTCCCACTCAGTATGTTCTTCTCTGAGCTTTTGCCTAAACAGACAAAGAAAAAAATCCAATCCTATTTTATCACATGCAGAATCTAAAACGAATTAGATTATTAAATTTAAAATAGCACTTTAATAAACCTCTGGATTGGCAGAAATGTGAAATGACTGTAAGGTAAATCACAGTCAAACCTTCCTTATTTGATTTTCTTGACTATTAGCTTTTGGTCCAACTCAAAATCCATCAACTTCAAAAGGGTTATTTTTTTTGCTACAATTTCATATTGGAACAGTTAAGATTGACTCTTTCAAACACCTCATAAAACAATCCTGACTGCCGAATAAGGAGATCACTACCCTTTATCCTTCATCAGAAGCTGTGCAAAAACATCTGGGAAAACTCGGCACAAAGCAGTTTTAGTATGTCTTCCATTTAGGTGTAGAAACCTGCTTGACTTTATGAATAACAACCTGTTTACTAGCACATCATCAGAGGAGTTATTGCATTTTCTTGAAATAACGATGAAGGTATTACTTTAGAGGGGGTTAAGCTTCAACTTCCTAGTCACATATTGAGAAAGATATTTCATTTATCATTGATCAAATGTTTATGAAATGCTATGAATACTTTAAAATAAAAAATACTTTAAAATGCAAAATACTTCTGAGAGATAAAGGTATATTTGAGACTTAAGGAGTAAGGATTGTACATAATGATTTGGTTAAAGTAAAAGCATGGAGTCAGAAACGTCCTGTCAAAATTTCACTTTTCTCTCAAATAAAATGGTTTAAAAATGATTGTTACAGGATGCAAGAAACTCCATTATCTTGTCAGAACTAATGAGTCACATAGGAATGACGTGTGTTGTTACCTATAAAACCTGCAACCGTTCCCACACAAATATTCCACTCTTCCTGTTCTTTGTTTCCTCTGAACGATCATGTTTTTACATATTCTTGGTGATGTGGTATCTGTCACTATCTGAACAAGCTTCTCTTTGCCTTGCAAAATTATGCTGCTGGAGTTGGGGAGGAAGAAAAGGGATCTACCTTTTCTCAAACAGAAACCCACAAAACCCAAGACTGCTGCCCAGTTGAGTGTTCAGGTGCCAAGCTCCTCATCTTAAAACATCAAAATGTGTAAACACACAGAAATAAGGAAATGTGGGGGAAAACTTGACATTCATCATGCCAAGCCTTTTAATATAGATGCCACTTCTGAAGGAAATGGATTTTGCATATCAAAGCAAATCAACACTGTTTCTAAAAACTACCAACCTCTTACAGGACATCCACTAGCAACACACAGGTAAAGGATTTAATTTCTTATTACTATTTCTGCAGTTCACCCATTTCCTCATATATCCACTACAGATACTAAATACAGCCAGATAAAAGTGTAAGTTTTACTTATTTGAAAAACAAATAAATACAAAAGCACTGCTTGTTTAAAATTAACAAGACTGTTTCTAATCACCATACCACTGTTACAAAAAGTAAAAACAAGAAAATAATAATAATAAAAAAATATATTAACTGCATTTGTACTCAAAATTTGAGGCTGTATTTTCTTCAACATAAAAAAGCTGCTTTTCAGGTAAAATAAAAGGCTGCTATCCATACCTATGTTGTAGGAAACCAATAAATGGTGAAATTCCCGTTCCTGGACCAACCATTATGAATGGCACAGATGGGTCTGCAGGTAAGTGGAAAATATTGTTTGGACGAGCAAAAATAGATATCTAAAATGAAATTAGATAGAATACAATTGAAGAATATGCTTCAGCAGTGAAAATACCATTAAATTTTTAGAAACTTTAGGATATTTACATAGTGTTATGTGTTCACGCACCCTTCAAAACCCTGAGCTTCAGGTTTATTTTTGATGCCACACAGACATTTAGAATAAAACTTCACGAGTTTCTGAAAAAAAATTTCACACCATATTTACAAACTTATTAATCCAACTGGAGTAAAACTAGGGAAAACCACACAAACATGAGTTTCTGAATACGAAAGTTGACAGCACCATAAATTTGGGGAATACTGTTACAGAATTCATGGGAAGTTTGGTGTTGGTACTCAAAGGGAAGTAAAGCCAGTTTATTGCTATTATAGGCAACTCAACCTTGTTTTACATTGTGGGCATGCAAAAACATTCCATTTGGAGGTGAGGATTCATTTATAGTGAATTGAAGCCTACTTATACTGAGCTTGTTTTCTTAACTTTCATAGAAGTTTTACACCCCCAAAAATGCATATAGGTGAGCGGAGGCAGATTAACTAGTAAAAATCTTGGAAAATGCTTTATATCATTCCGCTGATAAACTCTAATGATGATTTTCGTATCTGTGTCTGAAAGGAAGTCTAAACGTAATTTTCATAGGAGCTCCAGAACTATTCTCTTAGGCATGGCTAACCCCATGTATAGAAAACAAGAGATGACTATTTTTAATTCTTTGAAAGATTATCCAAGACTAAGCAGCACTTATAGCAGAGTTTCATCCATTAAAATTGTAAGGAAACATCTCTTTTTTTTTTTTGCAGATGAACTATGAAAGAATTTGAATTTACTTCCTAGTTTAAGGAAGGAGAAAGGATTTGTATTTACTTTCAAGTTTAAGAGAGGAGTGAAGCACTAGACCAAGTTATTTAAACTTTCTTCTGTAAACCTGAGTGGTTTAGCACTACTAATTTCTTATAGTTTAATTCACTACAGACATTACAACGTTAAACAGAATTATTTTTCTGGTTTCATGATGAATAAAAAATCCAGTATGATTTTTGTTTGTGGGAGGCAATTTTTGTATTTCTGTTATACTTATTGCTTCTAACCATGCTTGAGTTAGGAGGCTATTTTCCCTGTTAATGATTCCAGACTGGTCATTCCTTTAAAAAATAACCGCAAATACTAAACACATTTACACTGTTAAAGTATCTTCAATTAATCTACAACATTTTTGCATAAGATCACACTCATCTATTTTGTATTGGTATTCCACATTATTTCTGAGATCTATGTGAATTGTTGCACATTTATCTAAGCTGAATTCTAGCTTGCACAGCAGATGCAATTAGTTCTGAACCTTCTTTGGACCCATTTTGTAATAAAAGTTCTTTTGTTTTTAACTCCACCTCTTTTTCATGTTTGATTTTTAACATACTACAAATGAATTATATTCTAAATAAAAAGCAGATGTGAATACTGGAGTAATATATATTATGTACATATTAATCAGTTTGTTTTCCGAGTTAGTTTTAAAAAATCAGGATAACTTGTATGGGTTTTCCTTCCATTTTGCCAAACCAACACCCTGAATTATTGGCACAGTTTTCTTGTAACCAAATTCTATGCTTGTTTCCATTTTTGTTAATCATACATAGATTAGATTGGCAGTAGTTCTTTTGTCATATTAACTTTATAGTAGAATTCTAAATTTTTAACAATTAGCTTACACCTAATAACTTTGAGACCGATTAACTACATAGATTCTCTGCCACAAAAGGAAAAAAGGGGGTAAAAAAGTACCCTCTCCTAATAATACCCATCATGCCAAAACATCTTTGATGTGCATCAGAAATACCACAGGGGACTGTCCCCTGTGTCATACTCAGTAACTTGGCCTTTGCAAACTGTGTGAGACCTGACAGAAGTTTTAAGATTTGTCCCCTATCATCTGCCACCGTTTCCTGGAAGTGACTAAGTGCCTCTCTCCTACACCACTAACAGACATAACCATCTAAGTGCACAGTGGTATCTTAGTCCACAAAAACATCCTACAAGATCCCAGTGGGATGGAAAACAACTCCAGCCTGTCAGCAATGGGAAGTTTCACAACTCAGGTATCCATGGGCAGGTAAAATGTTAAGTTTAGCAACTTAGCAATGAGTTCTACACAAGTTACAGGGGGAAGAGTAAACTTACAAGTAAGGTAGAACTGCAAAATGGTGTATACTACCAAAACACCTGCATTACATCAGAGCAGGGAACAAAGAAACCTGTAGTTGTTTCAAACCTGTAAATTTAACAGTGAAGGAATTTAGATCTAATATTCATACCTTTCCAATTGAAGTGCTTTCTTCTTTTGTATCCAGAGTGTTTTTATTGGAGCGCAGTAGAGGTGCAACTAACTCAGCAAGCCATCCTGTACATACTCCTTTCCTTGACACTGGTCTAGTGGGAGAGGCTGGGAACTCCACAATATTAAACACAAAACACAGTTTTCCTGGCTGATACAAGTTTGAACTGACAAGACAAAAGTACAAAACAAACCAAAACCTGAGAGATAGCTGTGCTATCTTACAACAGGTACATTTACAGCACAAATCACCTCAACTGAATCAAGATTCTCGGTGCTCAGCTAACTGTAATATTTACATATAGTTGGAAAATGTCTTAAGGTTGGACTCACGGCCAGTGCCTACAGAAGGGAATCCAAATTCCTACCAGATTCACACCTGTGTGATTTTGCTGTTGAGAACTCTACCAAAGTCATGCCAGACACTCAAAACAACCTTGTCTGAAATAGTCAAACCCTGTGGGTTTTTTTGCAAAAAAGACACAATCGCTTTTTCTTTATGTTTTATCCTTCATTCTTCTATTCCTTCTTTAGATTATAACATACAAGCACACATCTGAGAAAAAAAAATACCTAAATTACAAAGGAGATGTAATTTGAATATTTCATTACCTTGACGCCGAATATGATCTGGCTTGTAATTTAGGAAGATGTTCTGAAAAAATAAAAAAAAAAAAGGAGGAAAAAAAAAGCATCACTTATTTGATTCACCCCAATGAAAATGAAAATATGAATGTTTACACTACAACAGATTATAAACATTGTAATTTAACTGTAGTACAGTGTTTGTGGTTCAGAAATAAGCTATTAAGACTTGAACTTTGAACGGCTTTTAGACTTTGTGGAATGTCTGTTAGAGATCCTATAAAATGAGACCATTAATTTATGGGGCTCTTGGTCAATTAAAAACAACTGTAAGGTGCACAGAAGAGATGCCAGTAGCTAGTGAACAAGTTGAAGCTTGAAATTCAATTTTCCCCACATTTCATCTAAAAGAGCTCAAAAGCTCTTAAATTAGGAATTGCTTGATTGAAAGTTGCCTACATATGATGTCCTAGAAGCAGATGTGCCAGTTCAACTTCAAACCACCATGAGTACCTATGCAATTTTTGAAATCCCAGCTAAAAATCCAACAGAGACAGGAGTTTACCAGGCATTTATTCTGTAAGAAAGCCACAATATCTGTCACATACAGAGTTATATCCATGTACGTACATATTCAGAAAAGGTCAAACTCACTGGTGCCTTCAAAGGAGTGACTTGCACACAGACTGCACATTTTGGCTGAGGAAACAGGGATTTTACAAGGAGCCACACACATCACTAAGCAAACAACATGGTGGAGAATGGTGACAATAACCGAGCAATGCCAGAAGAATTGGGCCTAGCAAATGCCAGAAAACATACAGTGGAGCAAAACCAGTAACATACAGTGTAACTGCTTATTAGTTGTTTTTCCACATGTACCAACGTTTTGCAGAGTTCCAACAAGTACATGGACACCCTGACATATTTTAAAGTTGCTCTGCTACATAACATAGTGGCAAGTCAGAGTTAAGGTACGTTAGTTCAGTGAAATCACTTAGAGAGGACACTAAGCCCATTCAGCACATTACTTCCCTGGGGGAACACATTTAAAAACCTTCCAAAATTTCCTTTTATTCAGTTCAGTTGCTACAGCATGTTCCATACCACCTTTGAAAAGGCAAGTACTTTTGCTTTCACTGTGAAAATTCATGTATTTGTATAATCTTGTACATATTTTTTTAAATCCCCCCTGTGTACTAAGGAGGAATGACTGGGGTAGGTATTGAGAAGATGATTGCAAGGACATAAAAAACAAATTTTTTATTTCATATGACACTGGTTTTTAATCTGGAGTATTTGCCAGTATTTTCAGATGTATTTTATATGTTTACAGTTGGAGTCTCATTCCTTCAATGTTTTATACACGAAACCCAGTGAGAGTGTTGGACATTACATAAATACAAATAGAGCGGGAAAAGCTTTCCATTTTAACAAGTAAAAGTGCAAGAAATGAACATGCAGGCAGGGAAATCAGAGGTTGTAAAAACACCTTTTTTTATTTGTAAGCAGTTGATGAACTGTTTCTTAAAGACCCTAATCCTGCAAGTACGCTTATTTTTTATGCACAGGGCGGTCCAGAGTCAATGGAAGCATAGGTATGTACCTAAGCGCTTGCAGAATGAAGGCCTAAGACTACACGCTGCAGAACAGAGCTTTGGTCCCCAAGAACAGCTTTGATCACTATGGATATCATAATATTTCTAAAGCAGTTAACTGACCAGTTATTCCAATTTCCTGGGTGACTGAACATTTAGTCTGATGCATTTTCAGAAATGAAATCTAATTAAATCTAAATCAGTCGCTTACCAATTAAAAGGTTAAGTGAAGGCTTGCAGCTTGGAAAAGCACGAAGTAAATCCAGCAAGCAAACATTAGAATCTCTAATAAAGCGTGTGTAATCAGCGGCTCCTTGTCTGCTGCAAAGCTCTTGAAGCCTCCGTTTTTCTCCCATGTCACTGGTACATTCTACGAGAGCTCGCAAAAATGCCTGTGGGGAAGAAAAATAAGAGCAAACGGTAAAAAAAACTTGCCCATTTGGGAAAATGGTCACAAAACTGCAAAAAAAGTGGGTTGCCTGGGGACAGGAAGTAGTCACCTGACAGGTAAATGGATAATAATTTATTTCCCAATCTCCATTACCTGCTATGAAAATTTACATTTTCCCCTTTTTTTTTTTTCCCTCAGCTCCTACCTAGCCTGAGGAGGGGAGAGACAACCAGGCACAACCCATTCCCTGAAAAATCCTAAATTTATGAAAGGCTTTCTTATTTATGTATTTGCATTTTAGTTAAGTATCAGCTTCGTAACAAATTAACTCAAGAAAAAACACCATTTGCTAAGTTACAGATGCCAGGAAAGGAATAACAAAAAGTCTTAGAAGAGGTATTACTGTAAACAAAGTACAGTATTTAAGGAGTCATGTAAATGTTGCTAGGGTGTTTTAGTCCATATTTTATGCCTACATAATGGTACTGCAAAATCTTCTCAAGGGAAAATTAAATTGAGCATTGGAAGTAAAAATCACGTAACTATGTAAATAGTTACAAGGTGTTTTCCAAAATCAAGTGGCAATTGACACAATGAATAAAAGAAAAGTGATCCAAAATACCAAGTCAGATGCCAATTAGATGACATATTCTAGACAAAAGAATACTTGGAAAGTAATTTGAGTGTGCTCAAACACTGACCTTCCAGACAGTAGTTTTAAGTATGGAGTTACATAAAGCACATTATATGCTGACCAGGCAATAAAACGGTTAGGTTGTAAAAACTGGCTTGGGCCATATTTGCCAGCCAGCACTCTCTACCTACTCCTCTTGTTAAGACAAATTTTCAAAATTTTTAAATGCAGCTTTGAAAAGGTTGAAACAATTGGAAGATTCTCTTATCTTCTGCTGTGAAATCCACTAAACTGAATGAAAAGGTCCTTCAAAACCTGATTTCCCTCAGAGACCTAACCAACACAACTGTTTAGCTTCATCCTTCACACAAAGTTATCTTTAAAATGTGTTTTGACAATAACAGCAACATACATGCATTTGCAATTGCAAGATTCCAATTTTTCTGCAGACACAGAATGAAATGAAAATTATATTCACAAGCTGTGAGAACAAATACTATACGAACAAAAAACTTTCTTCAAATTCTGCCGGGTTACCAAAAGCTTTAAAATAATTTAAAAGACATTATGGTACGTTTGTATAGAGCAACATGTGCGTTTTCAGTAACAAAACTTGACAGACATTGCTCCCTCTGATAAGAAAGAATGATTTATCTAAAATGCCTGTGGGGCCGGGTTCAGTCAGATGTCCAGTTATCTGCCACCAAAGTATCTAAAACTTTTCTATTCACTTCCAGACTAGTTATGAATCAAGGCACTGCACAATAAGAATAGAGATTTCTGTATCTCATAGTTTGCCAGAAAAAGTACCAGAAGTGAAATTTCTAAAAATAAAGTTCAAACAGCAGCACAGAAACTGACAATACTTACTCACCAAACAACATAGTAAGTAGACACTAAGCAAGGAACAGATCTGTAAGAGCCCACAGAGCATAGAATTACCAAGGATTTCTCTTTAACAGAACAAACAGATACACACCTTTTTGGGAACTGCTCTTATTTCCAGACACCAGGTCAGAATGAATTTCAGAGTACTTCTTTCAGGGATATGTTGTGGATGAGTTGCTCCTAGGTTCAGTAGGAGAAAAACACAAAACAAACCACGCATCTGTTAACATCCAAAAATGGCACCTCAGAGTGCTTGTTGCTTCAAGAAATACAAGAGAGCTAAACTGCATTAAATCTTGTATGTTTGAGCCCCAGCTGGTTAGCAAATTATAAACTAAACAGCAAGTTTTTCCAGCAAAGTATCAGTAACAGTTTTCCAATGAAAAGTAAAAACTTATCAGGAAAGCAGAAAACAGAAAGAGGGGTGTAATACATAAAAGTTCAAATAACTGGTCACTGCTAAACCACTCAAGGCTTTGTTGCCACTTTTCACCTTGAGAGGAATGCTTACCAGGAAAAGAAACATCCACATTTTTTTCCCCTCTGTCAATAAGTGCTCCTGAAAATTGGAACACACTGAAGTTTTTTAATGATTTAACCAAAGGTGTATACAGATGGTGCCAAGCTGGAGCCTGGGACCCAGCAGATCCAAGGGGTTTCTGTACAAACAAATAATCCCTCCTGTACTCTTTACAGTTTTCATTTCTGGGAAGTACACTGACATCCCACGTACCCCTTCCTGGAGACAGCTAGAGTGCAGCCAGGCTTATCAGCCTCACACTGTGTCATACTAAAGCAGCTATTCTAAGTTAACCCCAAAAGCAATATAAGCGCATTTATGTGACAAATCGCCTTTAATTAATAAGCACTGCAGGTGCCAAATTGTTTCCTTAGACCCAACTTGCATGTTGGGTTTTCTCTTCACAATATTTCTTAGCGTTTGATCAATCAACTGATTCATAGTATGCTTTTTTCCATGCTCAAGAGCCCTTTAATACTACAGAACTTTCACTCCAAAAGCGTACATATATAACTTGCTAAATTATCTCCTCAGATCAGCACTACTTGACTGAACCCTTGCTACAAAGAACAATATTTAATTTGGAAGACAAGAGGATTGGCACAAATATAATGCAGGAAAGAAGCACCCATTTTCACATTTATATAAACTTTCTATTCTTGAACATGCTGACAGCATGTTCCAAGAAGTACTTAATCCTCTAAGATGCTCATACATACAGTAAAAAAACAACTACCGAAATCGAGTATTGAACGATACTTTGTACCACACTGCAAGTAATTTCTGTTTTGTCCTCTCAATTGATCTCATCTACTTCATCAAAGAATTCACAGACTGAACAAAGAGAGGTTGTGAACAAAATTCAGTGGAATTCCTGGTAAATCTTGAAGATGCAGCAGAGGCACAGCCTGCTGTTCCTGCTCTCTCTTCTCCCAGGTTTTTCAGCTCTCTTCATTCACAACCACAATAACCTGCAGTAACTGTTACAAATTCTTAAGAAATGTGTATGCAATTAAGAGACAGCCATCTCAAAAGGAAAGCAATTCTGGAACATCGCTAGGAATTGCAAAACTGCATTAAAATGCTGAATTCCTTACATACAGATTGGCAACAACAAGCAATTAAGTTATGTAATGAATTTGGGTTTGATCCCAAACCATGTAACTTCATAACTGTAGTGGATAGAAGTAAATGTACAAGCCATGACTGGTAACCAGTGTATCAGCAGCGACTTGCTAGGTCCTGGCCAAGTATCCATCAGCATAAAAAGTCAGTGTGATTTGCTCCGGGTCACTCAGGAGACTCAAGAGCAGAACCAAGAACCTTGATTCTCTGTGCTGCAATCCACTGCTATGATCTTCCTCTCCATTATCATTTACTAAGATTCACAAACAGGCATGCTATTTCACACACAAGATATGGCAAAATGCTGCAAAACTAACACATAATTTCACTTTCTTTC
>NW_010429501.1:13892-16769 GCF_000710305.1 Buceros rhinoceros silvestris
TTTCCCTAGTGCTACATTAGGCAGCCAGGGATGCAACAACCTGGATTATTTACACATAGGATGAGAGCACTGATATTGCAAGTTTCACTCTTTGCCTTGGAAGGACATGGCTTTGGTATACAAGGAAAACCTAGGGGATAAGCTATGTTCACTCAGCTACACAGGCTCTGCTTCACATGCAAAGTACTCTGACACTGATGAACTCAAAGTGCCCTCCTAGGGCAGCTTTAGGTCCTTCCTGCAGCATCAGTACAGCAGAAGAAACAACTGCAGGTAGGAAGGAGACAATATTGTTACAAAACTGGGGCCCTCCCTGAACCTTTTATTTATTATCTTTTTTTTAAAATTTTTCCACTGAGGGGAAGAAGCAGGTATATTTGGAGGGGGTCTGTCCCAGAGAAACAGGGACAGTGGGCAATCCTCTAAAGTTGGGGTGCAGGCAAAGTGGGTTCAGCACAGTGGGGCTGGATAACAGCCAGACCAGCCCTGTAGATGCAGGGCTCATCCCCAGTGCAAGAACCAGGTTGCAACTGATACTGGTTCTGCACCAAATCTAACTGGTGACCCTTCCCAGCAGAAATTAGTTACTGGAGTGGGGGTCAAGAATGAGTATCAGCTAGGCCCGGACATCCCATATGATATGCTGCAACAAGGCCTGACTTGTAAACTCATCTCATTAACAAATTAGTTACTTGCCAAGTCCAAGAACAGGTGTCCATATACATCTCATACTTAAGGGACAATTTGTGTTGCCTCGATGATGCAGGAAATCTTACCATGGGAACCGATCTACCCATAGACTGGAATAATAAAGATTCCTACTCCATCCTGCAGATTTAAAGGCACAAGTGAGCAGAACCATTAAGACACCAGCTGCAAGGCAAGAGGATAGTAATGCTCACAGGTGCAGCTGGCAGTACATGGGCATACCTTGAACCTGCAGCTACCCTTTTTGAGGTGTGGGATTATAAGACTCAGCAGAACCGATCCACATAGACCTAGAAGCCCCTTAAAAGGCATCTTGCAGCAACATTAAGTCTTCTGCTTCAGGAGTGCAGCCCTCTCAGGATGTAAAACAGATTGATGTGAAGTGCTGTGCAAGAGGAGATTTTACTTTCAAGTGGGGGATTACTAGATTATGTGATTAAAGACTCGTCTCCATGAACATGAAGAAACACAGAGGAAGAATTATGGATGAACATCAATGCCAGGCTCAAGATTCCAGTCAGAAACTAACTCATCTACAGCAAAATCAGAAGCAGTATTCTATGCATCCTCTTTAACACATCTCTGTGAATTCCAACATGTCTCCGTAAAAGGACAGCTGTGTTGCAATACTAAAAATGTTCAAAGTGATGCATGCTAACTATTACCAACACAGGAAGGAGTACCTGTTCATGACATGTTGTTCATCACATCATACCTTTCTTTTTGGTGCCCTGTTTAACCTTTACAGAAACAAAGTACTCTCCTTTTTCAGAAAGTCCCAAGATGTGCAGAAGTTCTTCCACCTCACTGACATTGTTGGGACATACTACACAGAAGGCATCTCCAGGTTGGTAGTCAAAGACTGTATCCTGTTTTAAAATACGAGATAATTTCTATTAAACTGTATCACAAACCATATCCAACAGCACCCCAACTACTGAAAACAATCTTCCTACTATAGCAAGATAATACAGCAAGAGAAAAGCACAGTGAAAATATTAAAAGGTATCTCAGATCTTAAGATCCAGATTCTACTTAGCTGGCTGAGGTTCTTGTGCGCAACTGCTGAAAGCCTAACTCAGGCTTCTGCCTGTTGTTGGAATATACAGAATTATACTTGCATCATTATGTTCCCCTTATGTATGCAGGTGAGGTGACCTGCACACAGACTGTTGAGAAATTTAGGAAAAAAAGGCAAATAATGTTCAAATTTTCAGTGTGTGCTGATGACAGGATACATATATATGTAGGAATACAGCAAAACACCATTGTCATCTCGGAGTGTCATCTCAGAGACTCAGTTGCTCAAAAGTTAATAGACTCTCTGTTTAGAACTGAGATTGAAAGATGTCCCATGGATATTGACATAGCTTAGGCTAATGGAATCCAATAAAAGTTACTGACAAAATTGCAATATCCCAAAGGCACTATTCTGCAAATTTTGAAAACCACTTAAACATATTTTCCTTTTAAAGATTTCTTGTAAAGTAATATCAAGCACTCTTTGCCTCTCACCTAGAAACCAGTATACAAAACATCATCTTCCTTAAATAAACTAAACCAGTTTTTACACCCAGGGTAATGGAGGTTGACAGTTTGAGTAGCACGTTAACATGTCAGAGCAAAAGACTGCCAGAGGCATAAACAAACCTCAAGAGCTAATGATTCTCATCACTTGACCATACTAGTCAAATTATTACTTGTGTAGATTACCTGTCATGAGGAACAGTCACAATTTACTATACAGTTTCTGAATATTCCCCAAGTTGTGTACTTACAAACTGAAAGATTATTCATTTTCAATATACCCTGCCTGCCCTTTTCCACTGCAAATTCCCTTCAAAAAGGTATTTCAGTAAATACTATAATCCATGAAATTAAAAAATTAATTTGACACTTTTTTCCATTTTGTCTTCCACGAAGTCATATCTTTCAGCAAACATTAATCAAGCTTTGCATTTACAAATGGATCAGCCTAAGCTGACACCCTGTTGTATATAGTGTTTCTTTTTAATCAGTAAAATCATTATTTTTTCGCCCAGTTATTATACACAACACACATATTTTTCACCCTTTTTTAACTCACTAAAGAAATATTCATCACTAACTTACTGCAATATCAAGTTCTAAGAGCAAAGCAGTTTTTATTGCATCTTCTGTGGTGAGCTG
>NW_010429501.1:16875-31188 GCF_000710305.1 Buceros rhinoceros silvestris
GAACCGCTTTCGTAATTGGCACTTCAAAGGTTGTTGCCTCTGAAATCAGTGAGGACAGATGTGGATTCTGAAAAAGAGGACATGAAAACTTATGCTAAAAATGCAAATCAGCTGAATCACAGTTTACTATGACATGCAGGAATTAGTGTTGGTACAATTTTTTTGAAGCAATCTTAGAGAACAATTCAAAACAATGAGGAAAACCATGACTCCTGTATATAGAGTGGGTTTCTCTACATTTTTAAAAATCACATCTCAGCAAGAACAAGCATATATTCAACAATAAAAAGTCAGTAGGCTTGAACAGTCTAATGGGCCTAAAGTGCTATGAAATGTAGCTAGCTGTTGCCTTTTTCAAGAGCTACCTTGAAAAGAGCCAATTAGAGAAAGGCATGTATGTTAAAACCCAGGAAACTCCTGCCTAATTAAAGGATTACTAGGTGTACAGAAAGGACGTAAGAAGTAAGAACAGAAGCTATTTAAAAACATCGTCACTGATTTACAGATTAGGACTTTGGAGTGTAGGTGGGCCTATTATTACAGGCAATTTACAAGAGCCGCAACATTTCTACACAGGTGAAAATGTGTCCCAAGAATTGTACACGGACACCAGGAATATTTCCAGACCACCTCTGTCAAAGGCTTATACTTGAAGATCAAACTATAGCTCTCGTTTCTCCATCACCATTATGAGCAAGTTTCATCTGAGATCAATACAGACAAAAATGAAGAGGTGGGAGAGATACCCATAACAATACTCTGTCAAACGGAAACGAATTACTGTACCAGTAAGAGAATATTGGTTAATCTGAAGATTTCCTATTTTAATAAAAGGAGGCAGAAGAATCACTTGAGACCAACAGCTGGAAGTTTTATTACTGTCCTAAAATTCTGACATGGTGATTAACAGCTTAGGCCATATCAAATGACTGTGCATCAGCTGGACTGTGGTAATGGTCTACATTCTTCCAAGTCATGTTGAAGGCACAATGAGATCAACATTTAAGTCAAATGGTGTGACTTTACACTTGCCACAAAGGCTTAAGATGCAGATCACTACTGCTCTGCTACTAATAGGCAGCATCTTGTTAATTCAGCCCTGCGCCTCAACAGCCCAGGACATAGATCACGTAAGTAACTAGAGAGACTGTGTACCCAGCTTTCTTTAGATGGCAGGGAGTCTCTCTTTGGAGATCCAAACCTCAAGTTGATGTTTTTCAAAATGCAAGCCAACTTTAGCTGTGCTTGGCAAAAAATACCCATGGTTGTCAAATATAGTGCTAAAAGAAAAAAAAAAAAACAAAACAAACCTGCATTTGATTGCCTCCAAGGCTAAGGACAACCATCCACATTTATACCCAAAATCTGGACTATAGTCTTTAATCTGCCACTGAATTCCAGATTAGCAGATTCAGATTTTTCAATTTACTGTTCAAAAGCAAAATTTACTTTTTTTCTGTTTAAAGTTAAAGCATCATGTTAGAACCTGATCAGTTATTTCAGAGATCAGCCTGAATATATGCTATGACCTTAAAATAAGAAAATGATCTCTTTAACCACTGTAGCACCACTTTTAACTCAAGTATTAATCTCTAATCAAAGAGTACCTCTAAATCATAAATCTTTGTTTCAGTAATTTGGATTATTTAATTCAACAACCTAAGCAAAACCAACCACAATACAATGTTTAAGAGAAAAGCAGAATTATCTAGTGTTTAAAATCATACACTCTCGCATAATTATATTAGCTAGACTAAGTGATTCGCTCAGTGTTAACCACTGACACTCTCATCAGAGAGTGTCACGACCCTGAGGATACTAATGGGCTTTCATGGTCCTGACCAGCCTCACCAGAGGATTCCACCTCCACTCATGGGCCCAGAAGCCGCATGTCAGCTCAGCCCTGGGTCTTCAGTCACTGCTGAGCTACATCCCAGGAGCACTGGTCAGCAGCTCAGCCACAACCATGCCCACGGTCGGCCACAGATGCTGTTGAACCAGGACTGAATCTGCAGAATAATTTCCTAGCTTGGCCCCACAACTGCCTCATTCCCACAAACTTGCCTGATGATCTGCACTCTTGGCTGATCCTGCCTGCTGTCTCCTGGTTTGCATTGCTTGGGTATCAGGGGACAGGGCTGGCTGTGTTACCACACTCAGCTCCTGGGTCCCTGTCATGTAAAGAGCAGCCAGACCTCACTGCTCCCTCACACAGATAACCAAAAAGTCTGCTTTTTGGCAGGCAACCAGAAAACTTTGACTCACGCTTTCCAGTCAATTTTGAACACTAAATATGCCAGCTGGAGATGATTCCCAGCTCATGCTAATTCTTTGCTTTGCATAGCATATCTTTGTTCAACGGGAAAAGCACACTGGCTTTTGAGCTACAGTTCATCTTCTACTTCCAACAGTAAAATTATGATCACGTTTTTACAATTACAAGCTTATCTGATATTAAATATGCAGCATGATTTTGAGTAATTTTACACCCTCTTAAGGCATTCTGAAAGTACTTCAAATTTGAACAGAAATTGAATTATACTCCTTACTACAGGAAGATGTTTTCACTGTCCTAATATAGGTCACTGAGGATTTTAAGTTATTCCATTCCTAGTACTGCAATGCCAAGTTATTATTTAGCTAAATTATACCTTGACGTAAGTGTTCGTAACTCATATGGTGGTTAACTATATTTTCATGATATAAATGGACCTTTCACTCACAATTCTAAAACCTCCTGCATTCAGGGACGTGTTTCTTTTATATAAGTACCCACTTACACTTTTGAGCCGTATGTGTAAGTACACATTCACCAGAGCTGGAGGCTTACATCATTCAAAGTGACGTCCTTACCTCACCATGGGTGTCCTGAAACTGCACCTCTAGATATTCTGGTGGCAAGGCAGGAATATTAAGAGCAGACTGAGAGACAGGAGGGACAGAGTGCACAAGTGAAGGTTCGGTGTCTCTAGCAGAAGCCACAAGATTGATGTCAACCAGTTTCTGTGACAGAACATCAGAACTCCTCACTCTCTCATCTTGTAGTTTCAAGCTCTGTACTTCTGAGCTTAAGTTTAGCTCATGCACAGTGTGTGGGGATGCAGAGAGCGAACTAGAAACAGCATTGACAACACTGCTCATTCCTTCTTTTTCTTTCTGCAACAGAAATGCTTCCTTGAGGGCAAACCAAAGTCCGTCAATCCAAGGATCAACCACTAATTCCAAACTGGGAAGGGAGGAAAAAATAAGGAGAAAGGAATGGATGAATTATTGTGATTTACTGGAGTGTTTATTTACAAATAATTAAAAGAACACAAAAGCTAAAAACACTGATCATTTTCCATATATATCTGCAGCTTTTACCAAGATGACTTTTTAGTTTTAAAAGTATTTTCATTTAGTTATTACCACTATGTAATTTAATGGAGTCTAAAGTGTACAACAGTCTTGCTCTTCTTTCTGTTTCTCATTTTTATTTTCTTATGCTGAACATTACAACAGGCAGTTGAAGGGATAGTAAGCAAAATATGCAACTTTCCATTGTGCAACAACATCATCAATAGCTGAAACTAATGGCCCACTTTTGTTAATTTAGACAAGATACAAGTTTTATGATTATGGCAATACCTGTGTTCAACTGTCTTGCTTGTCAACTCTCTTATCATGGAAGAACCGATATAATCTGCAGTTCAAAATAAATAAGCCAGGACTGCAGCCTGCTGGCCAGAAAGAGCAACAGAACAGGGAGTTGCTTTCTTACACAATTCCTCTACAGCAATCAAAAAACCTCTGACATAATTTCTCTACAGGGATTAAAAATAACAAAACAAAACAAAAAAAGGATGTTTTAAGGAAGAGAGAAAAAAATTAAAAAACACTGTATGGTTTGCCTAAAGCATCTTTGATGCAAGATGTGAGTTTGGTAAAAGTCTTGATGTTTATTGTAGAAAGAGATCCCATACTGGGACTGGATTTGTTTTTATTTACTTCAGTAAGCTGACTATAATTTTAAACCCTTCCACTTATTCCAAATTACTTAATTTCTAAAACTGCTAAATACTCTCTGTTTTTCCAGGCATTTCAGATGTTTGCTCACACTTTAAAAATAGAGTTGAGATCAAAAAGGCATACTGTGTTCATACAGGCCTCACTCCTATGAGGTGCGAAGTATTCAGGTTCAACTTATTTCAAAGAGTTCAGAACATATAGTGAAATTCACATGTAATTATTGCATCTTGAAGAAATAAAAATCCAAACTTAATCAGCTCTTACCCTACACAATCATCTGCTAATCCTGTGTCATAGAAGTGCTGGGCACCAAGTTCTTGAAGTCGTCGGTCTACTGTCTTTCCACCATTACAAAAGAATGTGTACTCTGAATCTCCCAGACCTAGCAGATTCAAGGAAAGAGGAATAGGGTCAATCAGCCAGCCACCCAGGTGACACAGACAAAGACCTGCAAAGACAACACCGGATTTCTTGCAGGGAAACAGAAGAATCTGATATAGCAAAGCGATTTTAAACAATGTGAAGGAAGAAACATAGGAAAATGTGCATAAGGGAATCTCTCCAACATCCTCCTCCCCAAGAATCAGAGACTTCTTCGTAGATCCCATTTTCACTGCACTGGGTTTTCTGCCCTTTAGCAGTCATGAAGATGTTCTGTTAGAAGAAGTTGCACTTTCTTATCAGTTAAACAGTCAGAGGACTCAGGAGGTATGTTCATGCACAACCTAAGATTTTAAGAGACTAACTAAACCACCCTAAAAGTGATCAACCACACATACCTCATCCTTACACAGCTTATCTAACAATCCCCAGAGATCACTGATTAGGTGTTCTTCACAAATTCTCTAAGTAATCCACATCATTGGTTCACTATCCTATCGCAACTTCTCACAGCCTGACCCTTTCTCGTGTGCCATTTCAAATCATTAGATCCTTATTATCCCCACCTAGCAATGGTCTATTCCTTTCTCCTTTTAAACAGCCTTTTTTAATTTATTTTTTTCTTTTTTTTTTTTTTTAAGACCTCTGCTCCCTCTCAAGTACGTTTCTTAGAGTGAACACTGTGGACAAGCTGAAGGGGATACCAATTTTAAGACTGGTAACTTTTTAGACTAGATTCACAAAACATGTTATAACTTAGATACTATATATCTGTTAGGACAAAACCCAATACTAATACGAAGCTTAACTTCATATACGCATTAGTCAGCTATGAAAAACCTAACCATTTCACAAACTGTAATGTATAACTAGGCAACAGGATAACATCTTCTCAAAATGTTCTATGATTAAGATGCATATATTTCAGACTTCCATATCCACTAGAAATTTCCTTCTGGTAGGTACTTTCCTTACTAGAAATCTAGCAGTTTCCTCGCTCCTAACCATCAACTTAAAAGTGCCACGCAAAAATAACCCAGGTTCAAATAGAAGTCTCTGGAGTTTGTTTAAGCACAACCTGAAAACTCAACAAACTGACCTTACCATCAGCTCAAGACATATCAGACGCATTTTGCCAAATTTGTATTTTTCATATCAGTCTTTAACCTGAAGTTACATTCCTTCTATTTACAAGCATGACATTTAAAATAATAAAAAAAAAACTATTGCAAATTTAGAGATGGGAGGATGTTAAAAACTTATTTTAAGAACATTTTATACTGCCTTTCCCTCTCTATAGAAAGATGCCAAATTACCTGCAAAATCAAGTAAACTCATCTAGTCTATAGTGACTTAACATGAAATTAAAATGTCAACAATTATAGATAGCTTTTATCATGACTTGTTTATGCAAAGAAAATTACACTAAAAAAAACAAAACCGATAGCTTACATTCAAGTCATTTATGTGACACCGTTTTTATTGCTCATACAGGACATTACACAAAAAAGTTGTTCATGTTATAAAAATAAATGTTTTATATACACTTAAAAAACTCAAACAACCTATCACAAGTAAAAATTATAAAAAAATATTCACTGACAGATAAGTGCTGCAATAATATGCAAAATACTAAATTACCTAGCAATCCGTACTGGAGATGTGCAAAATGATCAGGTGGCAAGGTCTTGTCTTGAATTTTCTTTACAAACTTGCGGGCAGTGTCTGGTGGGTCTCCGGTACCAGTAGTGGAAATAACAATAACTACAGGATCCTTTTCTGTTTCCAGGTCATACTACAAGTAACAGAACAACTAAGTTACAAGGTGCCATTTGATACCTATTTGTAGCCTTAGGTATTATCTTCCAACCCTTCCTTTTCCCAAAGGTCTACAGAAAAACGTTTACAATCATCTTTTACCCGTATTAAACTACAGAAAGCATTTCAAGTAATTACAAGTCATTTTTGGGATGCAACTTATAATCCTGGTTGAAATTTTCAAGACCAGATTGGGTAAAGACCTGAGGAATCTGCTCTGGCCTCAGCTGCCAGATGACCTCATGAAGTCCGTTCCAACCTCAAATATCCTATGACCCCATCACCCCGTACATGGGAATGCAGCATTTTGAGCAGGCTAGGATACACATGAAGAATACTTCACAACTGCACTTAGCTTAAATACACAACTCCTACCGTATTTGCTTTGTTAAGCAGAAAAAGTATTTTTGTAGATACAATCACACAGCCATAATCCCAACAATTTCACACAGGTAACTGGGGTGTGGCCATACAAACTGTGGGGATCATTTCTGAGTTCCATTAGGGATCATTTGGTTCTGTCTGAAAACTTCCATGTACATCTGTCTTTGCCACAAATCAACCCTGTGCTTTGGAGGAACTAAGGTAGCCCTGAACAGCAATAATCAGTCACCGTGCTCCACAGTCTGATTCATTTTTGCCCCAGTTCACTTCTATCCCCTTTGTTAATACTGATCTTCCACATTTCCCATGGTTTTATGGGGGCTACTTCCATTATGCCAGGTCAAGAACAACTGCCTACATTTGAAATTATGTTTTGATTCAATAAATTCAGGTCTCATGCAACCATTTATTACTTCAAGTAAAACGCATTCTGCTCCTTTGATTATTCCAGCTTTCTCCCGATAACAGGCTGCAGCACTGTACGAGCGCGCTGCCTGACAGGTCCCTCCTCCAACACGCTCTTCACAGCACCTGATGGGCTATGGGTTTTGAGTCACATGGACAGCTACTGACCACAGCTCCACAGAATCACAGACACCTTGCTTGGAAATGACTTCTGGAGGTCACCTAGTCCCACCCCATGCTCAAACTGAGACTAACTGCCAATGCTGCATTAGGTCAGCTATTACTCTGGCTGAGTTTTCAAAACTTCTAAGTGTAGAGATTTCATTTTTCTGGGCCTATTCCATCCAGAACAACTCCACTAGTGTCAAATCTGAGTTTATCATGCTGCACTCAGTGGATTTTCACTCCTGCTGCACAGCTTTCCACTGCCAAGAAAAGTCTGGCTCAAGCAGGCTGCTATTAGGTCATTTGTTAGCCTCCTTTTTGCCATAATAAGCAACCCAAGCTCATTTTACTGCTCCCTGTAGGTTTCAGTTTAAACTCTCTCCCAGCTTTCCAAGTTTAATAAAACAGTATGGTTATATGAAATTATATATAAAGATTTAGAGAGACACTATGTTTCATTTCAAGTAGTTTCAGGAGTGAAATTCAAAACTTCAGAGTTTGAGGAGTTACGTTCTAAACACTTCACTCAATAAATCATACAGATCTTATCCCCTCCTCAAGCCATGAGAAGTTACCTCTTACAATCAAAATGACTAGGAATACAAAAAATCAGAATATCAAGGGATTTTGCTGTTGTCATTTTTTCCAACACCATCCCAAAGAACCTAAAAGCATTTGCCTGGAGCAACTGAAATTACTAGCTGGAACAGTGTCCCGCCACTGGTGGTGGCCGATAACAGCTGCTTTGAGAAGCATAGAAGAAAAGAGTAAGCATGTAAGGATATTCTCCAAGTACTTTGCCAGACTTCAGTGAGTTGAGGTCCAGGGACATCCCAAACAGAGGTTTTGACTTTTACAAGTTCAGAACTCCAAGAACCCATAAATTCTCGAAACTTCCAAATCTGAACTATGAGCTGTGCAAAAAAAGGTCTTAAGGGTCCTATTGCATTAACACAGATTTTCAGGACTTCCATGGCTGATTTGATAAGTACCAATACAACACCTTCTGCAGTGCATTGTCACAAGTGACTACTGCATTTAAACACAAAAGCAAATTCTTCAAGTAAAAAAAGCAAGGGCCAACGTTATCATGTAAAGATTTACACTAAACTGTGTTCTATTAAAAAAAAAGAAAAATCTATCAGCTCAGAAAGTAAAAAGCGGTATAGTAAAACAGAGGTATTCGTTCACTAAATTCTTCCTTGCTCCACTGCACAGTCTCCTCTGCAAACAGAGGTCCTGCATTAATTTGTGTCAGTTACTGGGTGTTCTGATATATCACTAGACCAACAAGAAACTTATCCAGTTACACAGTTTTTAACTCTGCCTTCCACCTCTTCCTACATCCTTTGTGTTACATCTTTGTCCTGTTCTTCCTCTTTCCTTCAAAAGTACTTCTCAGCTGAGGACAGCAAAGCTGCACCACAGCAGTGAGCAGCCTGCTCAAGCTGTGAATGATTGCTGAAGGAAGAGGATGGGATCAGACTCCCAGATGTGTCTTACCCAGAATAACACATATCATGGCAAACATGCTTATTCAGATAACTCATCCAAGGTTGACTACATGTACTGTGATACAAGATAATTTCCATTTACCTCTTATTTTACTGCTCCTACCTCACTTCCACTTCACTTCAGTCTTTTATTAAGCATAAAAGGCAATCATAGCAACCAAAGATTTATGACCTTCTCTCACCTACGAGAATGGAGGTGAGAGACACTACTTTGGAACAGTCAGTGTTTCTGACACTTGAACAGTATTTGACCATTCATTTTTGTATGGCACCAGGATCACATTATGACAATTGACTCTGTAGCCACCTATCCCACCCACAGACCTTCACAGCAATCCCTTTAAGTGATTACAAGGTCTGAAAAAATGCCCAACAGCCACATAAAGACAGGCCTTCTGACAAATATGGTCAAAACAGAAACCTGTTACTTCCTCGCCTAAAGCATACGGACAGAGAGCTCTCTGAACGGTGCATGTTGTGGAATAAACTCTCAGATCTAACATGCCCAAAGTGCCTCACAAAAGAGGCCCCACCGAATTCAAGCAAGCTCTTGCTCCAGGACATTACTGTCACCCTACCTTCCCCTCCCCACTTACACTGAAGATTCCAGAAGATCTCTTTTAAACGTAAAGGGTAAGGAAAAGCTTAAGTGTTGAAATATATAAAGCTGCAGAAATTACTTTTCTCCTCAGTGCCAGGATCTCAGATTCTCAATTCTACCAATATGTCACAGCTCTGAGTTGTCTTGCCAAATTTGACATGATAGATTTATTGAAGTGGCAGGCCAGTAACAGGCTAGAAATATTCCGTTCACCACCTTCCTGAAATTAATCTCCAAACATGTCAAATGCAGGAAAAAATTAAATGGAAGAATATAAGGAGACTCTTCACATTCCCTGCTGGCTACATGAAAGTCCCACTGTAACATTTTGCTACATACTCACCGAAAGTTACCCAAAATGTAGTGTATCCCCACAAAAGCAACTTGCTAAAAGGGCACTAAATTATTTTTATAAACTTCTCACATTTTCAAGTGCATGAAGAAAAGCTATTTTAGGTGTTATTTTCTGCTCATCTCATATGAGATACTGGGCTATGAAGTTGGGTTTGGTTGGTTTTTTTTTAAAAATGGTTTTCTCTGAGAACATAAAGTTGAAAGTACTTTGTGAAGGAAATTACAGTCCGTATCACTTTTAGTTAAGAGACACTAACAGTTTTCAGATCTTTACCTTTGGATAACAGCAAATAATAAAAAGTCACTTCCTCACTTCAGCTGCATTTTTTATTTCTTTGTAGAACATAACTTGGGTGTATCTAGTGAGAACTGGAGTGTGCATATGCTAAGTATCTGAAGAAGACCCTACAAAAGCTCAGGGTCACGCTGCAGCCCATAATTAACAGGACACAGGACCTCAATGCAACACAAAAACAAGAGAAAAAAATTGCATCATTTCTAACAACAGCAGAGCTGACCAGTAAATACAGGATTCACTCCCTCCTGCATACATAGTTTTCCAGAAGTCACTGCACTGTTGTTAGCAGAGAGATCAAAGATATATTAATTTCCTGTTCTAATAAGAAAAATCACATGGAAGATGTACCTTCAGCAGAAGGTATTAAGCATCTGTGAGTATTGGTCTGAATTACTGATTCGTAAGAAACAAAAATTTTAAACTATATAGTACACTTTAGGTGGGTGCATATGCTCAGCCTTCACCAATTATTAAGAGACACCATCCAAGCATATGAAGAAAAACACAGCTTTTAAATACCTACTTTTTAAAACACCATAGAGCATCTCACCTTGTCCATTTCACTCATACAGTGCATATCAGCTTCAAGTCCATGGACACCTGCCTGATGCCGTATTTCCTCAGCTATGGCTTTTGCCTGCCCCTTTTGTGTTGCATAGAGGAGCAAAAACCTCCTTTTTAAATCACAGCACATTTCTCTAAACAGAGCACTTTTTTTATTTTTAAAGGCACTGCAGGGAAAAAAAGAAGAAGGAAAAAAAAAGTTAATTTATTTCCTGCAGAACAGCAAGATTTTACTTTGCTTACTGGATAAAAAAGAGATACTTTAAAGAAAAACAGTATTGGTGCTTAACTTGCATCTGCTTTGAAGAGAAGACACTTCTCACAACCTGGCTTTGCAGGCCAGGTTGCGAAGGACTACTTGTACTGGTCATATGTGCTGTATTGCCTTGATGTTGCAGCAATGTTGCAATATCCCCAGCATCAAGAATAGAGTTTGCAAACAATACAACAGAGAAATTAGTTTCAAGAAAATATTTACTATTTTTATTAAATAAGTTATATTTTCCACTTGAAGTCAGTGACTGCTTTGGTCACTTTTCTGAGAGGTATTTGAAATCAAAACAAAATGCAGAGCTGGTGATGTCAGGTTACAATGTCTGAAAAAAAAATTCTTAGCCTATTCTTTTCTGAAATCAATAATTTTTGCCTGAATGCCTTTATGCTTTGCTGTCCACTATGTCTATATTTTAGAATACAAACATTGTTTTTCATTTAATACTTCAAAAAGAAACTCCTTACACAAGTGCAACTACAGAATTGACTAGGGTTTTTTCCCCCTGAAAATAAGAGATTGTCCTATAGAAATCTGCTGCAGTGTAAACTGCCACTCCCTCGCAAAGTCTTGCGAGCAGCAGGGTGAATGAGATACATATCCTATCCATTCACCTGTTTCATGAAAGTTTGAATGTGACAAGTTGTCTTTCACGATTTCCACACAGACAGAACTCCACAGATATAAGGACAACTTCAAGAAACAGTGAATAAGAGAGAGAAGCAGAATGTCTCTCGCGTGTATATTACAAATTAACCTTCTGTCAATATTGTGTCACTGCTAGGGAGCTGCGGGTGAACTCCAATACCTAGAACTACATCTGAGTAATTTTCAGTTCCCAACTTCAGATTTTTTTCTCGTGCATGGGCCCAATTTGCTGTACTTCATCTACTGCCCCTTTCCCCAGACTCCACTGCAGAAAGCATTCAGTGTTGTAGCCACACACACTGATTTACAGAAACCTGTGGCTAAGGAATTTGAGGCACATCTTTTTCGGGTTTCTCTCAAGGGACTAAAAACCACAGCTCAACTGCAGAACAGTACTGAACTCTATTGACATGGAATGGTATTTTCCCCCATAGTATTGCAGAAGGGCCCTTCTACTAGAATTTATGTTTTTTTAAAGCATACTTGTAAATCAGAAATAGTAAAACTAAGGGTTAGCTTCTTGAGAGTACAGTGCCTCTACCGTACATGAATTCTATGAAAAATGTAATTACTAGAAAATTTTAAGGCTTTCACTGCATTTTGTTTTACTACATTTTTCCATTGTAGTTTTCACTTTAAATTGGTTACACTGTATTACCTAAAAAAATTAATAATTACCTTAGCAGCCGCTTTAAATAAATTCATTTAAATAACTGGCCTCATGTGCCCGTGCACAGAAGATGCATACCTCAAACCAATCCAGAAAATGGTTTTACGCCCTCTTTTTCCAAAAGAAATACAAAGAAATTTGATGACACACAAATTATAATGGTTCATATAAGATAGTTAAAATACAGATTAAACACCCTCAGACCCCTGTAGTAATACAGATTCATCCCAGTTAGGTGCTATGTTTTTAGCCTAATTGTTCCCTTGTCAGCAGGTGGCAATGCCTGACTATAAATGGAGAAAAACACTACTACATTCTCAATCATACCTCAGAAAGGGAGTAAGACAATCAGTTTTCCGGTGGAACTACACCACAGCACAGAAGCCTTCTACACCGAAGAAGCTGAGGAGTAAGCTGCCAGCATTATAGCCAGGAGATTACCAACAGACTTTGATCAAGAGTCAGCTTGGGAAGATGTATGAGAAGCATGAGAATTTGCAATAGTAGGAGGAGAGAGCAATGAAAAGAACAGCAGTCACAATGTGGTTTGACATGGCCAGATGTTGCCCTAAGAGCACCATGACCTCTGCTATGTCTGGCCACACAAAGCAGTCTCCACATAAGACACTGAGTTGCTCTCGCTCCAGCTACTACAATAACAATACAGGGGGCAAAAGTAGCTACCCACACCTTGGGAGGAGGCACACGACCTTGTGGGGAGCTTTCTCACTGGTGTGTGAACTAGTAGACTCCATAGACACAAAAGTTAGCGCAATTATATCTCCCACAGAAAGTGTGCGTAAACAAGACAATCCACATTGCCAAAAGAGGGGATTGTGCTCAGATGCGTACACGCACACAGATTTCCCTCTGTCAGGAGTTAACAGTGTGAACATGTGCTTGTGGGAAGGGTGGAGGCCACAATTAGACAATTCCTTGGAATTAGGTGTAGAAAGCTGTTTAAATATTACTAGGCATTTATTAACATTTTGTAAGTGCTTAATATCATACCTGTTGAGTTATTATATTGAATATACAGTTCAATTAATTAATTAAAAAGTAGTTAAATTAACTGCCTGACAGTTAATTATCTCATTAATAGATCACGAAACTCCTCTGGTCCTGATTCAATCTAAACTACACAAATTGATGAGTTTCTCCCTGTGAGAGCATCTTCTCCCTGACATCAACCACAAAAGCCTCACACAGAAACTGACCTGCTAAAAGAAAGGAAAATTAGCTGTGCCTACCTGCAGATGAACACAATCATAAACCAGGAACACACCTGCACTCAGGGGAACATATTGTCCATATTGTTCTTGCTTTGCTGCACTATTCAAAGATTATATCCTACTTCCATGTATGTGATATGAGTTCAACTGAAACAAAGAGAGGGAAAAAATCATAAATCTTGACTATCAAGCTTTCTAGAAAACCCCTCTAACTTTAAAAGTACTTAAAAGTTTTACCACACCAGCAGCCTTTAACACAACGATGTATTTGTAGTCAAACAGAAAAAAAACCAAAACAAAACAATATTTAAGACCGGAAAACAACCCAATGTTAACATGAAATCAAGCATGATATTCCAAATTATAGCTTGTCTGATCCAGTACTCAGAAAAGTCAGAAAACTAACAGTCCACAAAAAATAAACAGGGAGTCAATCAGCTCCATAAGTCAACATATTGTAGGAGTAAACAAGCCATCCATGAGTGCCAGACACACAGTAATTACACAGCCACACTGTAAGGTCAGATTAGCTACTTCATGTACCTGGTCTGTCAAAAAATGTCAAACTGCATGGCCACGAACATGATAAAAATGCAAAAAATTTCTCCGGTAGCCTTACATGTTTCTGTGTGGCTTTAAACTGGGTTACGAGATGGTGCCTTCAGAGCCATGAAGCCATGCCCACGTCATTTTTTTCAGTAGTCAGTGACTTGTTCAGAATCGCCTTCACTCTACGACCAAGACAAATACAATAACCATAAAAACTTCAAAGAAACCTGCAGGTGGAACCGTCCTCGTTCCAGGGATGACCTTCTGACCAGAAGAATTCGGTTGGACGAAGTCACAGGCAGCTGGCACGGGGCAGAGCTGTCCCTGAAGAAGGTCGGTGGGTTCAGGGAGCTAAAGCTAGGTGTACTCCTGAGGCCTGAACGCCGCTGCCGCCAGAGACGCCTCCCAGGGAGCCGGCGTGACCGGGCCGCGCCGCGCTCCACAGCTGCCC
>NW_010429502.1:0-9324 GCF_000710305.1 Buceros rhinoceros silvestris
ATTATATATAGTTTTATATATAAAACCCCCAAACCTGCAGAATTGGAGTTTAGCATGAGGCAGTCACCTGGGACACTCTGCTGAATAGTAAGCAGATTTATTTTAACAAACTTTTAGAATTTTCACTGTGTTTCATTTTCATAATTGATGAAAATCGGTATCCATTTATCTAAATAAATCTGCCACTATACTAAATTGTTAGTATCCTAAATGAATCCAAACTGATTAATCTGAAAGAAGGTGTGTAAAATGTAACCCCAAATGTGAACACAAAAAAACCTCTTTTAACAAAAGTGCAATATTTGAGAATTGTACTGCATCGTGTTTGAAACTTGTCTATGGAAAAATTACACATTTGAATGCATTAATCTGCATTTACATTAATTCAAGAAAGACTACTGTGATCTATCTTCATTCTTCAGACAAAATTCCTTAACAAAGCAGAATACTCATGCCTTATATTGAATCTTTCTTATTTTTATGATGTACTGCAGAATATTAGCTAGAACAATACGAACTATTGTAAGTACAGACATAAACAAGACCATGTAATGTGTGTGTGCTTTGGGAGCATTACACCAAAGAAAACCTGGTAGCAAAAGTAGTTATCCTACTTACCAACCTTGGGTGCTAACTTATCACTCGAATTAGCAAAGCACTTGCCACCACCTACAGTCTTCCTCTTACAGAGCCCTTAAATTCTTCTTTATTCTTACTATAGTTGTGCCTTTTTTTTCTTTTTTTAATTCTAGACTTCAACACGTTTATTTTGCAGGACAATATGTCTTCAGGTTAAGGCCAGAACTTTAGGTTTTTCTTAAGCTACAAAAAAGCTAAAGCACTGGATGGTGTATAAGAAAAGACACCATTATGAAAGATGTGGTTCGGATGATTGCCTGAAAAAAATATATATCCTCACCTGAAAAATACTTTACTACTAAGGTAAGCAGAAAAGCCCCATCCATTAGCATACAGAAAGCAAGGTGGACAAAGCCTTTGTGATACCACAAATACATACAGCTAACAGAAAAAGGCTTTTATCTGCAGACACCGAGGAAGGGGAAAAGGTATATATGCATCCACACCGACCTGCATTTTGCAACAGCGATACTTCAGCAGTAGCAGGATTTCAGCCTGCAATTGCTATGATTTCAGCATTACAGAGGCTGGCTACTGCCTTCCCCTGCTGATGGAAGGGGAAATCCTGGGGCCACACTCCCCCTCCCCAGCTATTCTCCAGGCAGCCATCTAAGACTGTGTAAAGCAGGCTCAGCCCATCGGTGCACTCTGACCACTTTGCCACGGAGAGTGACTCCAACCTGTGCAAACACAGCTGACATTTACAGCCACGCCGAGGCACCAGCGTGACACAAGGCTCTGCTCAAGGTTACCAGGCAGAGTTGAACACAGGATGCAAAGCACTGCTGTAGCACAACGCTATCAACTGCTCAGGGCAGAGGGAATTCTAGTTCTGCGAGGCAAAGCCAAATCAGGTTTGCCCTGCAGCCCACTTTCCTCGTAGCCCCAGCCTTCAGAGAGAACATCCCAACTACAGCCTAAACCTTGCCTACTAAGTTTTGCTTTGCATTGCAAGCACACACACAGATATTGCTCTTGCTGTATCCATCAGCTGCATTCCAGTGAGCCAGCAGGATATTAACATTTACAAGAAGCCTAGGCTTTAAATGATTCAGTGAAAAAGCCTTCCAGAAAGCCAGATTCTTGGAAGTGCTGCTCCTGGCTGGCTCACTACAGTAGAGGGGTCAGGCAGAACACATTTCAAATCTGGCCTGTTAACCAATAACTGGGTTTGCACCTCCAGGTCTACTAAATGATCGTACTGGTTTAAAATTAACCATGTTTAGTTTCTCTTTCCCAAAGTGAGAAGTACAAGCCTATATGATAGGGGGAGAGAAGAAGTTGAAAAGTATCCGGAAGAGACTGTAAGAAAGCATCCTCAGGAGTAAGAAAATAGTGCATGTTCTCTACGCTCTGGGACACTTCCTTACATCCTACACCACAGCACACACATGTACACGACTGCCTGCCTCCACGGTCCACCCCTGCAATCCACTTCTACCCTGGCCCCCTTCATGAGCATGGTGAGCACCTGGCAGCAGATCTCATTGGGCTACCCCAGAAAGACGAGCAAATAGTACATACAGAGCCCTTCAAGGCTGCAGAGGCCAGAGCATAGGCAAGGCAGAGGGAACACATGTTGCATCCCTTACAAGCCAATGCACACCTTTCAGCTGGAGGAAGCCAGGGTCATGTGAGGCACTTGTGTCTCTTCCCAATAGCTGTGAGGAAGGACAATGAACCTGTGACAGTCTCCATACACAGAGAGGGGATATGCCACATCCACACAGGTCTGCCAGTTTTGCAGCAGCATCCCAGGAGACAGGTAACTTGAAAATATCCTCCCGCTCCTCCTCCCGTGAGTCATGTTTGAAGCACAGCAAGCCTTGTAAGTGCTTTTGGTAACTTATTTACACTAGCTTTGGTCAATCTGCTCCAAGGCTTGTTATTGCAGGTTTGCCCAGGTTTATAACTGCAATTGTACTTAGTACCTACGCGATAACTAAGCATCTGCCCTCCAGCAGCAACAGTTTTACAAGAAAATGGAAGTTGAAATCTTTGACTCAGGATCACCCAGCGTGTAAACACGAGGAGAGGACGCAAACTCAGAAACGGTGCCTGCTGACATGTACCAGGGGGTTAAACAGCCATAAGAAAGGAGCTATAACAAAGCAATGGGGGGGTTAGGAAGGGGATAATCGGGGAAAACTCAAACATATGTATTCTGATTTTTTTAAGAAAGCAGAAGGAAACTGAAAAGCAAAACAACTCACATTATTATGAGATGACGCCATTTGCATCAAGAGGAACTGAAGCACATTAAACAGTTACTCACAACAGTTAAGTGTAAAAGGATAGTCAGAAAAATCACTTATCTTTTTCTTTGTTTGGAAGCTGCAGAATACAAACTGTCATCAACAACAACTCAGAAAAGGGTTGGGGCAGAGGGGACTTACTGCATGTGGCCCCTACAGTGAGTACCAGCCTGATGACAGCCCATTATCAGACAAGATAACGCAGGAGTATGAAAAGCTTCTTTCCCTGAAGAAAGCATATTTTACAGCATCTGGTATACCATGGAAACAGCAGCTCAAGTGGGCTGACTGCTGCACACCCAGAAGGCTTTTTTGTTTACATGGCTGGCGGTTGCTTCCCTACAGGGAATTTGCATTCTCCCCTTCCTCTGAGTGTGTATCATCATCTGCATCTGTGGGCAGAACCACTTGCAAGGCCAAACCCTGCTCTCAGGGATACAGGTGCAACTCCTATGGAAGGGAACAAGATTTGGGTCTGCATCTACCAGAGCCAAGTCTAGTCTTTGCCAACCATTTATCTGGAGATATCGAATGTTGAGGCTTCAGCTTGAGCAGCTCATAGATGAAAGGGCTTCAGAAAAGTCTCTGTTGGCTCAAGCATCCCCTTCCCTTTTCTCAGTAAATTCTGCCACTCCAAGACGGATCCTTCAGCAATTTCCTCCTTATTGCATATTCACCTTGCTAGTTCCTCACAGCAAGGAAAAAATCTGCAGCAATGTCATCTTCCCTCCTGGCTGAAAACGGGTACAGGCACTAAGCCAGGGTTTTGAGAAAGAGGCAGTAGTACTGTGCATTTCGAATTTTGGGGTGTCTAATATGAAGCAAATTCAACCTATTCTTTTTAGTTGCTCAAGATCTGCAGATCTTGTGGCTGCAAATAGGTACCTGCGTGACTTTAGGCTTAAACTCAAGCTTAAAGTGACACAGACTGGATAGAGGACGCTTTGTATCATTTCAGCTTGCTGCAGCTGGAAGATAAATCATGTGGTTTATGAACTTAGCTATAGTTCTTAAGGGTCACTACATTAAATGGTTTGAAGAGGGCCACAAAGCTGGGATCTAGCTGGTCTGTGCTCCTGACAGCATCTCAAAATTTGGACTCCAAAATAAAAGACTTCCAGAACACAATGAGAATAGCTATTGAATTTTGTAATGTACTGAATGCTACAAAAGCTACTCGGCCACGTGGGGATGAATGTGGTGTGCCCATCAAAATCCACTGCAAGTGGGAAACATCACCCATGCAAGGATAGGCAAGGGCAAAAGGCTTCTTTCTTTGCCCCTTTCTGAAAAGCATCACATACTACCCGATATTAGTCGCTTACCAAGACAGCCTGGATTCAGACCTATGACTCAGAAGACAAAGACACCACATTCCGTCATTAGTCCTTTATATGCTCCACTCTCACCACACTGTAGTCGACATGATGTTCTGTTTCACTGTGATATTAATAACCACAGCATCATTGTTTGAGTGCACACCTCATATCATGAGATAAAAATCTATACAGTTATTTATGGTGCATAATAACAATGAATGGCATTTATGGATTGGATTTTCAGTATTCAAGGGGCTTCACATGTCTTTTTTTCCTTAGATTATCTGGAAAAAAAAGGAAAAGAAAACCTGCTAATAACCTAGTACCCAAATTGATTTTTTTTTTTGTTTTAATGCACACTAACATTTAATTAAGGCAACCTTGTATGAGACTGCAGCCCACTTTGAAGAAATGACAATGACCCCAGCCTGTACATCATCACCAGTAATAATTCTAGGGAAACCACTAGGATGCCAGCAGACAAGAGGAGGAAAACAGCATGAACTTCTAACCGGCCTGATTCTGAGTCATGTATGTAGTTTGTTTCCTTTGATCGTTACCCTTAATGGCTGTCCTCTGTGTGTAATTCGGTTTAATTTATGTGTAAGTCATTTCAGATTTTAAAAAACACATATAGCCCTTACAGATTTATTAAAAGCAGCCTTCCTATCCTTAATAGTTATTAAGAGAGGTTAGTGTTATGTAATTAAGCTAATCCTCATTTGTAAAGGCTAATTAACTGAACACTAATTGAATCTGCATATGAAAATTTGGACAATGTGTTCTCATTACACAATTAAAAAAAAATTACCTGAACTAAATACCAAACAAGTTGTAAATCTTTTCCTTCTACCTTTTCAGGTCTTTAATAAAAACTAAGTGGGCAGGGTTTTTTCTCTGTGCTGTATTAGCCCTTGCTGCCTAAAACACAGAGCTGTCATATCACTGTTCAGAGAAACTGCTCAAGTCCCTCCACAAAAAGTGGTTACCATTTCCCTTCTGCACAAGCTCCCCCTTTCTCTGCCCCTACTCCACAGCTTCCATCGCTCTCTTCTCCTTCTGCTGTCCATTACCTGCCTTGGTCAGAGAGGGCAGCGGCTCTTGGGATTGAGTCATATCACCCAAAGGATCAGATGGCACCAAGATATCACTGCAATATATCATACCAGCTGAAAGGATCGGATAGCACAACATGATTCAGTCATGCTGATTCAACACCCCAAAGTCTGCATGCAGCCAGCTCAAAGCCACCTGGGCAGTTTTGATAGGCCGTGACCCTCTCACCCCCCAAAATCACTTGCCATTGAAGTCCTAAGAAGAACACGGCCTCACCTCATTCTCCTCCGCCTGGGTGCACATGCATTTCAAAAGCAAAACATGTTTTGGACCCTTCTCAGCCTTTCCTTGATACATTTACAGTTTAAAACAGTCAGGTTTCCAAGACAGAATTAAGAAAAGCACATCATCCTTTCTCGTATTTGCTGTCTCTCCCCATTAACCAGGCTAATGCCTGATTCTAATAGGCTGATAACTGAAGAGTCGGCAGGAGGGAGGGGAAGCCAAGCAAGTAAATACACAATTGCGAGACTGACCTCAATAGCATGCAAGACTTCCCAGTGCAAGGAAGGCACACAGTCCTCAGATTTCCTTACAAACCCCACCATATGTTTTCAACTTTTGAGTTGTAAGAACCAGCACTGCGTAAGCAGCGTGGCTGGATGGAGCAGCTGCAGCCAGCTCACAGTCCCTCAGGCACCACTTCTGGCCCACTGGTAAAAACCTGGCACCCTGCTCCACAGCAAATACCTGAAGGAAAGAGGGTCAGTGGGATATGCTGCCTGTTATCTTTCTTTGGGAAGATATCCCATTTTCTAGGTGAGGGAACAGTAGAAGATGTACACAGACTTCAGCAATACATTTGGTCTGGTGGCAGGCGGACAGTCATCACACCCAAAAGGATACAGATCAGGATGAAAACAGAGAGACGCTAAACATGTAAGCTATAGGGAAATGAGTAGGGACTGAGTTGAAAGAAAAGGTACAGACGTGAAAGTAGGGAACCCATGGATTTCTCAAGGGTCAGTCTTGGGACAAACCTTGTCCAATGTTTTGAAGACTGACTTTGGCACAAAAAGCAAACAGACTTTAGTGAAGGACTTTTGCAGCTCTGGGTTGAAAGCCAGGTTCTTTCCTCAGCAGCCAGAGAGATTGAGATTGTTGTATCAGAAGAACTGGATGACCTAAACCACCTGAAAAGCTGCAACAGAGGATAGTCTTTAGTTGAAAGCAAAGTTTCACATTCTTAGAGGGGCTATGTTAACTCCAAGAATTTCTGCAGTAGTAGATTATCACATGAAAATAACAGAGAAGGGAAAAACCTGGATGGATCCATCAGCCACAGGATAATGATGAATAACTAGTATGATGGAAAGTACAAATGTAGAATATCTGGGATACGCTTTCTCTGGAATGCTCCGTGCAAATCTGATGAGCCACATTCAAAAGGAATGAATTAAAAATGGAATGAGTAGAGAAAAGGGTTACAAGGGTCCTCAGGGAACAGAAGGCCTGTCTTACAAGTCGTAATTAGAAGAGTTCATTTTAGCAAACCAAAGGTTCACTTTAAGCAAACCAAAGGGAGGAGACATACTTGCTTCTATAAATGTACTGGGAGTAATCATCAGGGAGGGAAAAGTATCTGTTTAATATAAAGGCATACATTACTAGAAGATCAAATGAGTATAAGCTGGCCATGGACAAATGTTGCTAGAAATTAGATGGAAGTTATTGACTATCAAAGTAGTAAAAGTTTAGAACAACCTCCCAGTCAGAATAGTGGGGGCAAGAACCTCAAGAAGAGTTTTGAGGCACAGGATCTGAGATATGGATAATTAGAAAAAACGGAGTGTAAAATGAATAACCCAGCCCATTTATGACGGCCCCTCAAGGTGATACACAGCCACTTCCAGAATAAGGGAGATTCTTCTCACAGGAAATATTTACTGCACTTTCACACATACGTGCACGCTGCATTCACACTTCTAGTTGATTCACCTCAACTTTCCAGAGCATTCCTATATAGACATGGCTCCATACATTAACTTTGCATGCTGCAATGAAATTCTAGCTTTCTTTTTGTCTTTCTCTTTTCCATCTCATTTCATCTTACAATCTTCATTTCCACAACATCTCTAGGGTGGTAAGTACCCATCTGTCACAGGTGGGGAGTTGGAAGTACATTAAGCAGAAGTACATTTGTCAAATACCACACAAGAAGTCAATGGCAGAGCCAGAGACAAGTTGCAGGTTTCTCAGTCCTCCTTCTTGGTAGCTTACAAAACCATTCCTTCTCTGCCACAGAAATGCGCACACTATATGAGATAGGAGTACCAACAAATTTGATCTATTTCTGAGCTTTCAGACATACTACATGCCTACGGCTTTGCAGAAAGGCAAGAGGAAAACAGCCCTACACACACAGTTAACTCTAAAATGCTTTAAATAGAGGGAGGTTTCTTCCTCACCCTACTGTTAGCTAAAGATTCAATTACTCTTATCATAATATGCATAGCTACAAATGTAATTAGTCATAAAATTATCCAGACCCTGAAATTATTCCAGCTGCTGTATTTGACTCACTGATTCTTGCAATGATGAATTCTCCAGACTGATTACACTGGCTAAAATAATATTTCTTTTTATCTATTTGGAAGTTGCCTGCCATGAGCTTAGACCTTGTTTATATCTGCTGTAGAGCTATAATTGCAACCTTACTATTTTTATTAGAACTATTGTCTAGATAACACTTAAACCTGGTAGGCCCTTATTTTACTTAATAGTAAATGTCACAGAAGACACCTATTCAGGCTTCTAGGAACCTTTATCAAAAACAGAAAACATGTCACTATGAAGACATGTACAAAGAGAAAACCAATTTGTGCAATGTGTGTTCATGAAAGGCTCCTTATGAGGTCTTACAGGCTCACTGCAATTTCTGATCCTGTGATAAACACAGATTTATAATAACTCAAGGAAAAAACCTAGAAGAGAAAGGAATGATGGATTTTCTTTTTATTTTAATAGAGTATGCAATTTCCACTGAATCTCTTCTAAGTTGTCTTCTCTCCAAACTGAGTGTAATTATCTCCTACACAATCTCTTCTTGTATGTAATTCCACTGGATTGCTAACCATCTTTGTCGACTGTCTTAATATTTCTACATCCTCAAATTACAACAGGAAAACAGAGAATTACAGTGCTCTCCACAGGAGGGAATTCATTGTCCAATAGAAGACCATCGTAATGTGTATTTTCACTGTGTGCTCAATGTCCCTCAGATGGATTAGTGTAAGCATTCGGCACATCTAACTAATGGAGAATGAATTTTATTAGCTTCCTTTGCTGGCCTCCCTCAAGGGAAGCAAAGCAGTAATGGCATAATTTAAAGAAATAGAAACAACTTCTTGTAGGACAGACAGACATGTTAGCTAAATCTAAGGAAAATGAACATTTTGGGAGTACTCTGACAACACAGCCTGCTAAAACAGTGCTTGGAGAAAAAAAAGTTGGCTTCTTTCCTTAAAAAGGGAGACAGGGACTCTTTTTTTCTCTCCAAGGAGTTTCTCCACTTCTGAAGAGCATCCCCCTCTTTTTCAGATCCATCAACAGCAGATTCCTTCAGATTATGAAAATGTAAATTTTAAGGAAAAAAGATATGAAACAATTCCATTGTACAACAGTCAATCTCAGGTGCCACAGAGTGCAAATAGACTTCAAAATAAGTATGGAAAAAAATTACATATCCACATTGTTGAGGGTTAGGGCTAGACTGGCAACTAGATGAATGACAGATGCTCTCTGTTAATCCCTCTCTCTTCCCAAAGGGGAAGAGAAAGGGAATAAGGGAGAGAGACTTATTGGCTGGAAAAGAAAACTAAAACTGCTTTAATGAAAATAATAACAATAAAATGAAATATATACAAATATATACAGAACCAATATTGAACCCAATGGCAATTTCATCACTGTCACCACTGATGCTGTGGGCAGGCACTGGGGAAGTCCCAGGCTGGACTCAGTGGCAGATGCGAACCAGGTTCAGGACCTGAATT